>NC_057864.1:300000-460000 GCF_019393635.1 Dromiciops gliroides | reverse complement strand
ATGCAGACCTCTCTTGCCTGTCTCCCTGTGTGCTCCTGGGGAAGGCTGGCTGTCCTTCCTGCTGCTCCACCATTTTGGCTCTGCTTTGGCAATCCCTGCTTGGAAGGAGCTTCTGGTCTAACTGGAGCTTACATTCTAGTCAAGCCCAGATTCTCAGTAATGTGTGTAGGCTCCTTGAAGGCCGGAGTTGTCGTTTTACTTCTTGTCTTTGTATCCTCAGTGCTTAGCACAGTGCCTTTACATTTAGAGATCACACGCATTCACATTCATACACATATTTAATGCTTTGAGATTAATTTGAAAATGTCAGTGCTTAATAAATATCAAATTGGATAATACACCTTTCATCATTTCTGTCTTAAGATTTAGACCTTTGCTCAGATTTAGTCTCCTAACTGTGCCATTTTAGGGCTTTTCTTGTTTCTTAAAATCCTAATTCAAGACTTCCATTCTCAAGGAATAACTGTTTCATGACTTAGAAATGTTGACTCTTTTCTCTGGCTTACTCATTTGGATGATGTTCTGTTTCTATCCTTCCCTCACCAAAACTAACCAAACAGAAAAACCTTTCCAGTGTTAGAGCAGGAGATCTTCTTCTTAAAAAAAATAATATTGTATTCCCCCAGTACATGTAAATTTTAAAAAATATTTGTTTTTTTAAAGTTTTGAGTTCCATATTACACACTTCTCTTCTTCCCTCCCCTTCCCCTTTTCTGAGATGGCAAGTGATTTGATGTAAGTTATACATGTGTAATCATGTAAAACATTTCCATTTTAGTCTTTGTGGAAGAAAACTTGAACCAAAAAAATGAAAGAACGTGAAACACAGTATGCTTTGGTCTGTGTTCAGACGCCATGAGTTCTTTCTCTGGAGTTTGATAGCATTTTTCATTATGAATCCCTTGGAATTCTCTTGGGTCATTGTATTGTGGAGAATAGCTAAGTCATTCACAGTATTATTGTACAATATTGCTGTTACGGTGTACAATATTCTCCTGGTTCTGCTCACTTCACTTTGCAACAGTTCATGAAAGTCTTTCCAGGTTTTCCTGAAATCATCCTGCTCATCATTTCTTATAGCACATGTAGAATATTAAAATATAGCTTTTGTATCTACCTGTCTCTTACAAACAGAATCAATAAACAGATCAGATAAATTATAATATCTAATAATATCTCCTACAATCTGTTCCCATACCTGTCCTTCTACAAAATATAATAACAGATCAGAGAACATGGTTAAGAACCAGATCAGAGAATTTAATATCTCCTATGAGACAAAACCACATCAGAGGAAGACAGAAAAAACCCATAATATCAATTTGATATTTTGTCCTGTGGAAATTTATTTTGATTTGGGGACCCTACCTTTTGGCTGAGATTAGAAAGCCTTAGGCCCTCAGGGTCTCTCCCCCTCCTCCTCAGCTTCAGCTGAGGAGAAAAAGCCCCGTGGCCTATACAAGACGCCAGGTCAGACAGCTGGGGGGGAAAAAAAAGCCCCCAGCTCCCTCCGACCTGAGCGGAGCTATCTGAAGGATAGCCTGTGCTGAGGCATGAGGCTCGAGAGCATCCCCCTCCCCCCCACCAGCTGCAGCTCTGGCTGGCGGATTAGCTTGGTCTGTGGGGATGAAGGAAGCCCCGAGATTTGAGTGGAGAGAAGAAAAGGTATATATAGACCTGGGAGTGAGACAGGAGGGGGGAGACGGACTAGATAGAAAAGGAGCAAGGACGGACTAGAAAGAAGGGGGACTGACTAGAAGAGGACAGACTAGAGGAGACTCGAGGACGGACTAGGAGAAATGCTGACTAGAGGGGAGCCAGGACAAGGACAGAGGAGAGTTCGGTTCCGAAAAGGAGAGCCGGGTCTGACAAGGTTACAGGCCTTAATACAAACCAGGGAAAGTGTAACGTGTCCTGAGGCCGGAGGCGGCCAAGGCCCTTATTGTATTGAAGAAGTTCGAATCGCAGCAGGTGGGAAAGAGACGGAGTGGAAAGAGACCCGCAGGAAAGCAGTCAGGTTGTATACTTTATTTCCCTGTATTCCTAATTCTAAATAGTATCTCATAAATAAACTCTGCTTTGATTATTTGGTTAAGAGACTTCTTAATCTTTAGTCTATCAGTTTGGGAGCAGTGTGGTGGAACTTTATAAATGGCCCATATTAAATTAAACGCAGTCAGATAGCCAAATAGTCAAAAGTCCCAAGATTAGTCTTCCAGTCGGATTAGCCCTCCAAATTAGTAGTCATTCAAAAATATTTCTACAGTCCCAAGAAGAGTGATAGCACACAACATGATCGTGTGGAGACTTCCCTAAGAGAGAAGGTCAAAGCTCATCTTCTTTCTAAGGGTTTTAAAGTTTCTTGGCTCCCAGGTTACAGAATAACTTCATTGGCATGATACAGATCAACCCATTACAAATGTAAATCAGTTAAACAGCTCAACTTAAAGCAGATGTTATGGATAGATAGGTGGGAACAGGAACAGATACTATCAGAAACTAGGAGGTTCTCTCTTTACTTCCTGGGGAAAGAAGGTAGTGAATGGGAATTTCAAAGGGGCATTTGAGTTTGTTTATTCTCTTGGGGAAAGTAAATAGGAACTGTCTGGTTCACTTTGAAGTCTGAGTAAAGGGCATTTTGCTCCTATTAATCCAGGGTCTCATAAAATCCATTTGGATAATAAGGTACTTTCATCAAATCCAGGTGATCTGTATATTCATATTAACACAATAATATTCCATGGCAATCATACACCACAACTTGTTTAGCCATTCCCCAATTGATGAGCATCCTCTAAATTTCCAAGTATTTGCCACCACAACAAAGAGGTGCTCTAACACAGTTTTGTACACGTGGGTCCTTTCCCCCTCTTTTAGATCTCTTTGGGACACAGACCTAGGAGAGGTATCACTGGGTCAAAGGGTAAGCATAATCATATAGTCCTTTGGGTATAGTTCCAAATTGTTCTCCACAATGAAGATTAATCTTTTTGTTGTTGTTCCATAGACCCTTCTGGAAGTCTACTGAAGCCTATGGACCCCTTCTCAGAATAATGTTCTTAAATGCATAAAAGAAAATATTTAGGATTGCAGAGGAAATCAATTTTAGTGAAATATAGTTAGCCAAATATTAAAAAAAAAAGTTTACAGGCACCAGTTTAAGAACCCCTGATGTAGACAATAACCAAACTGTCCTGAGCTGATCTATATACTAGTGTGGCTCTGTTTACCTATCTATCTATCTATCTGTCCATCTACATATCTATCTCTCATTATCTATTTTTTGGGGGGGCAGGGCAATGAGGGTTAAGTGACTTTCCCAGGGTCACACAGCTAGTAAGGGTCAAGTGTCCAAGGCCGGATTTGAACTCAGGTCTTCCTGAATCCAGGACCAGTGCTTTATCCACTGCTTCACCTAGCTGCCCCCTCTCATTATCTATTAATCAATCATCTTTAGAATCATCATTTATCACCTCTATCTGTCCACCTGTCCGTCCATCCATACATCCGGCTGTCTTTTGTCTGTTCTATCTTGCTATGGCTCTTCTCCAGGCCTCCTTTCTTTCCTCTGGGGAGGAGCACACGATAGCACGTGCGTACACACACACACACACACACACACACACACACACACACACACACACACACCCCAAGTCTCCCTTTCTCCTTTTTATTTTGAATCTTCTCTCTATTCCTCCCCAGACAGGTGGTTTCACCAGTCTGAACTTCAGGAGCCTGATGTATGGAAGGAAGGGGTTGGACATACGTGTCAGACTCATGGCCTCACCCTCTTCGCCCCAAGCAGGAGCCTAAATCAGATTCAAATGTCATTGAGCAATGTTTCACAAGATAAACAGAAATATATTACAACATAGGGAATGTTATTTTGTGGTTTTCTTTTTTTTCTGTGTTTGATATCCCTGGCCTGGATCCTTTCCAACTGTAACAGTCAACAAGCATATGTTAAATACATATATGTAATGCACTGAGCTCGGGATGATGGGAAAAGAAATGAAAAATCCTCCTCTAACTAAATCTGCTTTTACAATAATTTCAGAGTTCAAGAGATAGAACAGAACAGTGTAATGATATTATATAGTATAAAATATGCTGTACTATATACATACGCATGTATATTTATGCCCAGCTACATGTGCATATATGTACACGCATACACACTTGTATGTGTGTCTGGGTTGTAGAAAGTGATCTCTTTCAGGGCAGGGTGAATTTTCATTTTTAGATTTGATTTCCATTAGTGGCTGCTTAGGAACTTCCAAATGGATTGACTGAATACTGCTTCTTATGTTTTGGGTCTTATTTTGGTTTATTCCCATTGTGGGATGGCAGTGCTCTCTGCTCCTTTGATTGTAAGTGGTGGATGCTAGGAGAATTGCTGCATCCCAGTCCTTGGTGGATGAGCCTGCCTGGGTGTCATTTCTAGGACTGTGTGGACAGAAAGAGGCAGCAGATGCACAGATTTTTGGAACAGCTCTTTCCCCCTGAAACTGGGGTATCTTCTGCCTTTTCCTAATGAAAGTTAAAATGTTCTTTTCCCTCTATACAGATCCTGTACTGTACTTTAAGCACTCCCAAGATTGACATGGAGAGACTCTTAGGAGCACAGATCGGTCTGGAAGATTTAATATTTGCTCATGTGAAAGGAATTGAGAAAGAAGTGAACGTGTATAAATCGGAGGATGCCCTTGGCCTCACCATCACAGACAATGGCGTTGGCTATGCTTTTATAAAGGTGAGCTTTAGCTAATTCCCTTTTACATGGATGGACAGCTATCAGAGTCAGTGGTGTTTAGAGTCTTTGAAGGCATTGCCTGTCCAAGGTCCTTTTCATTCTTCCCAAAGAAGATGATCCAATCCACAGTCTTCTTCCTGGGAGTGTGGGGCTGACACAACATCATTTGGGGAGACCTGTTGCACACTGGGAGCTTATTCAGGTCCACTCCTGACTTGCTGCTCATCGCTGGTGGTGTGGAGCTGCTGCTTTCTTGGTTTCTTTTACGTTTCCTTAAAAAAACCAAACCAAACCAAACCAAAATTTTTCAAATAGGAGGGATATTTAACACAGGGCCCTTGAATTTCTTTAAAAAAACAAAACAACCCCCCCCCCAAAAAACCTTGCAAAGTGTGTTTTGATATGTTTGATTTTGTATTTCATATCTTCACCATGTTGACCCCTCTTCCCCCACCTTTTGTGAGTTCCTTGGGAGGGTGGGAGCCTCCATTTTGAGGACAGACCCAGGCTGGCCTTGTTCCATTCCCCTCCTGGCTGGGCTTCTGACTGTCTAGACTTTGCTCCCATGTGGAGACTTCCCCTTTACAGTTCCATTTTGTGTGCTATTTTACTCCATTGGAATGTAAGCTCTAGAGAGCAGGGGCCATCTTTCTTTTTGTTTGTGTTTATACACTTGAGGACCAGCATCTCTGGTGGAAGATTTGCCTGCTCTTTTCAGAGCTGCTCACCGGTTTTTGGTGTCCACCTGGCACCCAGTTCTCACCTGTGGCTCCAAGAAGCTGTAGCATGCAATGGTCACACCCTAGTAAACCGTCAGGGCAGCTGGGCTAGACCAGCTTGAAGGTAACCAATGGATGGGCTTCAAAGCCAACAGTGAGTTCGATAGAGGGATATTGATCTCAAGCATATGAGGACTTCCCCAGCAGAATGGACCTACAAGAGCCATTTGCTCTAGCGGTCATGAAGGCGGCTGAAGCGGGTGCCGTGGAATGCCCAGAGCCTGGGCAGACATAGAGACACCTGGGTCATCCACTGTATCCCAGGTCATCTCCCCTTGTCTTGGCTCTTATTCTGCCACTGGACGACAACTCTGAAGGACAGTGAGACTGACAACTGCAACTGGACCTCACTTAAATCCAATTCATGCAGGAATTCAGACTAGGCATTTGTCTTCTTCAAGACCAGAGAGTGAACGACATTGCATACCCCTGGGGCATACAGCAAGCAGTCAATCAATGCTTGTTGCATAGTTCACCCTTTTACACACTGGCTATTGGCAAAGCACATTGCCCAAGGGATCCTTCTCACACTCATGTTCAGAGGCCCCTGGACTAGCTGGTTCTGTGATGGCCTGAAGGCACCAGTGAGAACTTTGCCTCCAAGTGGGAAGTGATTACGCCCCAGCTGTTTTTGTCAGGAATTTAGGCTGGTTCCAAGAGAAAGTCTGTTTCAAAATCTGAATACCGGGAGTTGGTTCACAAGAGAATAGCATGGCTTCACTGCAACACAATTCACCTGATTGAGTTCCACTTCATCAGCATTTTCTCAAGTTCGGTATTGACACAGATGCTGTCACATGACTTTAAGGTGGGAAAACAACAACAACAAAACCTGTCTCGTATCCAGAAGCTTCCATTGTCCCGAAAAACCTGGAAACAGATCGAAGTCAAGATGTTTCCTAATTGCCCACCCTGTTCGGGGCACTGTGCTCGGTGGGAGCCAGAGACCAAGAAAGTGAACATCTTGCCCTAAAGGGGGCTTATGATCTATAGTGTGCCAGGGGCAGGCAGATGCACAATACTGCACGTGATTAGGAAATAGAGAGTGATTTGACAAGGGAGGAAGGGTCAATAACTAGGGGGATCAGGAGGACAGCTGGAGGCGGAAGCGATCCTGGGCACTAACTGGGAGGATCAGGACAAGCTCTGAGCCGGAGGTTGAGGCTGGGCTGCTTCTGGAATGGCAGGTGACGAGAAGCAAGAGCTGGAGATCCGAGACCAGGACCAGTGTTTGGCATGAAGGGAGCCAGGCAGGGAAGGCTGTGAAGGCCTTGAGAGGCGAAGCAGAGGGGAGCCACCTATTCATAGCTGGGCCGGAAGGACTGTCAGAAGGCCTGGGGGTTGATGGAATGGAAAATCCTTGTGGTGGGAAAGTCATGCAGGATTATCTCCAGGAATTCAGGCCATGAGGCGGAGTCTGAGATATCTGTGCAGTGTCGCCAGCCGGGGGCCTCTTAGATTGGGGGTGGGTCGGAGGGGGGCGGGGAGGAGCGGGCCATGAAACTGGACAGACATTCACAGATTGCTGAGCTGTTGATGTCCACACCAGGGCTGAGTGCTTTATTTCTCAGGGTACGGCCAATACCCTGTGCGCCCACTACCCAGGACTAGTCACCATCCCTTCGTAGATAGGAAGGGTTGTTGTGGGAGTCAGCCCAAAGTTTGGCAGCCTAGGACAGAATTAGAAAGGAAATAAGAATCGGAGATTTGGGGGTTTTGCAATCCTAGTTTCAAATTGGCATGGAGGGGAAAGACGGCTGGGCTCCGCTTTAGGAAGACCTCAAGTTCAATCCTGGCGATCTAGGAAAGTGACTTAACCTGTGCCTCTGGGATGGAATCCTTGAGATTTGAGGACCTTCGGTCTTTGTTGGTAGAGGGCGTTCCCACACCAAGAGTTTGCCTGAAGGATAAAATCAGGGCTCTTCAAAGCTGTTTTCAGGGACTGGAAGTGGGGCGGAGAAAGGAATAAATGATGAGCCCCCAATAATTGTTCAGTCGGGGAGGAAGAGGCCCGGGGCTGGCGATAGGACAGCCCAACCTGCATCCTCCCTGTCTGAACAAAGGATGCCATGCGTCCGACTCTGGGGCAACTTCAGATCCCAAGGAGAGAAAACCACTCAATCCCCAGTGTGGGTAATTGGGGCAAGGGAAGGGAATAAGAGATCTTTCTAGAAGTCCTACTATGTGCTAGGCACTGTGCTGAGCGTTGATTGAGAAGAAACAGACTCTTTTATTAATTTTCAATTTCTTTAAAAAGACATTAAGTGCTTCATTAACATTTTGTCTTTGGGCATCAATGGAAGTAATAAATGTCACATCCTAACCCTTTTAGGCTTTCCATCCAGGTAAGTTCCACTCATTTGCCGTCTTTTCCTGTCACATGGTCATCAGACAGGGTGTCATTTCTGTGGTTCTGCACGTTTCACTTTGGGTTATTTCATTCAGATGTTTTCGGGTTTTGGGGTGTCCTTTATACTTGTCAGTTTTAGTAGCAATATAGGTGTTCCACGGGGCGGCTAGGTGGCTCAGTGGATAAAGCACCGGCCCTGGAGTCAGGAGTACCTGAGTTCAACTCCGGCCTCGGACACTTAACACTTACTAGCTGTGTGGCCTTTTCTGAGCAAGTCACTTAACCCCAATTGCCTCACTAAAATATACACACACACACACACACACACACACACACACACATATAGGTGCTCCACTCTGAGCACGACATTTATTTATCTTCTTTGGCTGGACATTTTGGAGTCTTTGCTTGATTGTATTTTATTTGTAATTACCTATAACGTTGATATGAACATTTTTGGTACAACGGAAATAACACTAACCCAAGAGACAAAGGCCTCTGACGCTTACTTACAATCACCACCCTGATCACCCTAGTTATTGATCCTTCCTCCCTTGTAAAATCGAAGGGAATGTGGAAAAGACATTTAAACTGCCAGGGCCTCCGAGTCCCCATCTGTAAGAAGAGTAGGTTACACAAAAGTTTCTGAGGTTCCTCCTGGCTCTGAATCTCTGATTCTTTAAACAGATACGAGTGTTTGTTTCTTTTTAAGGAGGGGGGTTGTTTCGAATAACACTTTCAAGGTTTCCCCCCAAAATGTCCATTTGAGGTTCAAGGCTATGGGCTCTGATTTACTGATTATTTGTGCTCTGCTTACTGTGTACTTCCTGATTGCCAGCCCAAAACAGTATCACTAGGGATGCTTAACCTGAGGTCTGTAAAATCGTATATAATATATACACACATATGTGTGTGTGTGTATATATATATATATATATTTGTATACATGTACACACATACACACATGGATGTTTTCTTTGGATTCCCATGTATTTTTGTATGCATTTACAAACAGGCTTCTGAGAAAGGGTCCACTGGTGTCACCAGGCTGTCAAAGGGGGCCAAGACACAGAATAGGTGAGGAAGCCCTGCTCTATGAGATGAGGCATCAGCACTTTAGAATGAAATGAGGATAAGGTCTGACAGCATCAGCCCTTTTTGGAAAGTGAAGGGAAGTGGTTTTTTTTCTTCTTCATTAAGTGGGGAGCTGTTTTATAAATAGCCATTAACCTCATTCTTTTCAGTGTCCCGCTTCTATCTATAGACATCTTAAAATTGTAATGATACTCTGTTGTAATAGGGCTAGAATGTCACATAGTCCCTGGCTCTCCCATTCAGGGGACAGATCCATCGTAATCATTTCATTGGGAGCTTTATGGCCTGAGCCAGGGGCCATAAAGAGGAGGAGTCTTCCTTCTTTTTTTCCTCTTCCCCTCTTCCTCCTTCCCCTCCTCCTTCTCCCTTTCCTCCCCTTCTTCCCCTTTCTCCCCCTCCTCCCCTTCCTCCCCTCCTCCTCCCCCTCCTCCTTCTCCCTTTCCTCCCCTTCCTCCCCTTCCCCTCCCCCTCCTCCCCCTCTCCCTCCTTCTCCCCCCTCCTCCCCCCTCCTCCCCCCTCCTCCTCTTCCTCCCCCCTCCTCTTCTTCCCCCTCCCCCTCCCCTTTCTCCCCCTCCTCTCCTTCCTCCCTTCCTCCTCCCCTTTCTCCCCCTCCCCCCTCCCCCCTCCTCCTCCCCATCCTCCCTTCCTCCTCCCTCTCCTCCTCCTCCTCCCCCTCCTCTCCCTTCTTCCATCTCCTTTTCCCCTCTTTTCTTCTCTCCCTCCCTCTTCCTCTCTTCTTCATCCCCATCTCTTTCCCTCCCCTTCCTCTCTTCCTCTTCCTCTCTCATCTCCCCCCTTTCCTCTCCCTTCCTCTCCTATTTTCCCTCTTCCCTTTCTCCTCTTCTCCTCTCTCCCCCTCTCCTTCCTCTTCCTCTCCCTCTGCCCCTCTTCCCTTGTACCCATCCATGACATCTTTGGTATTAGTAATCATCTCTCTTTATCCCACTGGTCCCCTTTGCAGCTTCTTCCCTCCTTCTCCATTTCCACAGATGGGCTCTGGGCCTGCCCAGCATTTCTCAAGTACTTATAAGGACCTCCTGTGGGAAGAGCCCTGCTCTAGAGACAAAGAACCCCTGAATCCCATGATGGGCTCTCATTACCTGAGGACTCCATGGACTCTCACTTGATGATTCCATTAGGCGCTTGGTAATGGGAATACAAAGGGAGAAAACTTAATGTAACCTGCCCTCCAGGAGCCTGTATTCTAATTGGGAAATCAGTGCCTATACGTAGAGGAAATAAAAAGTACTTTAGGGAGTAGGGAGAGGACCAGGGTGGAGCCTCCTGTAGGGCAAGACCCTGCCCTGGAGCTGAGGTTCAAAGGAAGCTTGGAACTCTTCAGCGAAGAGGTGGGGAGGGCATGCACTATAGGTGGGAGGCACAGCTGGTGTAAAAGCATGGAGAGGGGAAACAGCAAGTAGATTAGGCTAGAATGGATAGGGTATCCTAAAGTTATTAAAGCTTAAAGCTTCTCTAAGACTCTGGGGGTGCCCTGTGCAGTGCATGAAGAAGCATAATGGATAATCAGACTAGAAAGGAGATGATGACAGACTTCAAAAGTCAAGAAGAGGAGTTTGTATTTGATAGTTCAGACCAGGGGGAGCCACTGGAGCTTCACTGGAGACAGTGGGGTACTTTGATAGTCTGACAAGAAGTGAGGAGGTTTGGAACGAGGCTGGCACCTGGGCATCTGGAAGCCTGAATGGAGGCTTGACTGGATGGGCATATGCACCTAAGAGCAGAGTTTGGAGAAGATGGTAGCTTATAAGAAGCTGCAGGCTGGCCAAGGATCTCACCTCAATATTTTGTTGACCTTTTAAAATAATAATAAACATTCTAATTTAAAGTTTTGATTTCCAAATTTTATCCCTCTTTCCCTCCCTTCCCTCCCTCAGGCAGTAAGCAATCGAATATAGGTTATGATGTGGGCTGGATTTAGGGTCAAATGGATCAGGAATCATCCCAAAAGAATTACAAGACTCAGTGACTCAGTTTCCCAAGTTTTACTGCAATACTGCGAATGAACACAGGGAGGGCCCCTTGGAGGTGTCTCTCGAATGAGGAAAGAAAAGGCAGTTATATTTATAGTATTGATAAATCGAGTAGCAGTCTCATAACAATCTCCACCTTAGGGAGGTACAGGGGAGGGCTTATCCTAATTTGGAGTTCCTGGGGGCTTATGCCAACCCCCGAGGCGATACCTTTTTCCGTGGAGGTGTGTTTCGGGGCTTTATACTTCATAAGGTGAATCTGGGAACACTTTTGGCCTTTTCTGAGCATGCCATCTTTTCATTCCCATGTCTAATTTCAAAATATTTTCATTTATCAGTTTGAATTTCTGTGCCCTGAGTATCATTGTTATAGTTAAAGTCTCTATGACCTGCCTTTTTGTGTTCTTGTGATGAGTGGGGATTCATGTGGGTGACAAGAACCTAGACCCTGACTTGTATTAATGAAGACTCAAATATTAAGTTATCTATTAGCCGGGGTCTGAATCCCTTTTAGAGCTCAGATCTAAATTAGAATGTGGGTCTTAGGTTTTTCTGTTAACCCCTTTTTTGCCTCCTACATCAGGTTATACATATGAAATTACGTAAAACATTACCATATTAGTCATTTTGTATAAGAAAACTTGAATTAAAAAATGAAAGTGAAAAACTAGCCTGCTTCAGTCTATGTTCAATCAAAATCAGTTCTTTCTTTGGAGGTGGAGAGTATGCTTCATCATGAGTCCTTTGGGATTGTATTGCTGAGAATAGTTAAGTCCTTTACAATTCTTCATCAAACAATATTGCTGGGGGGGGGGCAGCTAGGTGGTACAGTGGATAAAGCACTGGCCTTGGATTTAGGAGGACCTGAGTTAAAATCTGGCCTCAGACACTTGACACTTACTAGCTGTGTGACCCTGGGCAAGTCACTTAACCCTCATTGCCCTGCAACATCCTCTCCCCAAAAAGCAAAACAAAAAACAATATTGCCGTCACTGTGCACAACCTTTTCTTGGTTCTGCTCACTTCACTGTACATCAGCCCATACAAGTCTTTCCAGGCCTTTTGGAAATCATCCTGCTTGTCATTTCTTATAGCACGATAATATTCCATCATCATTATATATCACAGCTTGTTTAGCCATTCCGCAATGGATGAGCATCCCTTTGATTTCCATTTCTTAGCCACTACTGCTATAAATATTTTTGTACAAATAGGTCTTTTTTTCTTTTTGGGGGATGCCTTTGATATATAAACCCAGGAGTGGTATTGCTGGATCAAAGGGTATACACAGTTCTGTAGTCCTTTGGGCATAATTCCAAATTGCTCTCCAGAATGGTTGGATCTTTTCACAACTCTACCAGCAGTGGATTAGTGTCCCAGTTTTCCCACATCCCCTCCAACATCCAATATTTTCCTTTTTTTGTTATATTTGCCACTCTGATCGGTGTGAGGTGATACTTCAGAGTTGTTTTAATTTGCATTTCTCTGATCAATATATGCTTATAGGTAACTTTGATTTCTTTGTCTGAAAACTGCTTTTTTATCTCCTTTGACCATTTGTCAATTGGAATGATTTGTATTTCTTTCTTTTTTTTTTTATAAATTTGACTCAGTTTACTATATATTTGAGAAATGAGGCCTTTATCAGAGATACTTGTTTCAAAAATTCTTTTCCATTTTTCTGCTTCCCTTAAAATCTTGGGTTACATTAGTTTTGTTTGTGCAAAACCTTTTAAATGTTATATAATGAAAATTATCTATTTTACATTTTGTAATGCTCTTTATACCATCTTTGGTCCTAAATTCTTCCTCTGTCCATAAATCTGGCAGATAAATGATTCCATGCTCTCTCTCTTTTTTTTTTTTAGTGAGGCAATTGGGGTTAAGTGACTTGCCTAGGGTCACACAGCTAGTAAGTGTTAAGTATCTGAGGCCAGATTTGAACTCAGGTACTCCTGACTCCAGGGCCGGTGCTCTATCCACTGCGCCATCTAGCTGCCCTAGAGTTGGACTTTTTTTTTGTTTGTTTTTTGTTTTGTTTTTTGTTTTGTTTTTTGGTGAGGCAATTGGGGTTAAGTGACTTGCCCAGGGTCACGCAGTTAGTAAGTGTTAAATGTCTGAGGCCAGGTTTGAACTCAGGTACTCCTGAATCCAGGGCTGGTGCTTTTATCCACTGCACCACCTAGCTGTCCTCCATGCTCTCTTAATTTGCTTATGGTATCATTCTTCACGTGTAAGTTATGTACCCATTTTGGCCTTATTTTAGTATATGTGTGAGATGTTGGTCTACACCTAGTTTCTGCCATATATTAACCTTTTGATGCTTCAGTTCTTGGTTTCAGAATCATTTTTTTTTCATGGCCAGTATGTGTCAGAGGTCCTCCTGTCTTTCCCTCACTCTAAACACTACTCCACCGTCTCTTTCCCTGTATCTTGACTAGATTTTAAACTCCCTGAAGAGAAGGAACATAGTTCATTTAATATTTAAGTCTCTTCTGGCATGTAGGATACAACTTTGAGCTTTGTAGCTCCTTCATACTTTAAATGACTTGGTTTCCCCAGTTTGGGCTCTCTCCCGGCTACCCCTTCTTGTCCTTTGCCTATGGTCTAGCATGACATTAGTTTTTCTGAAATTCTGGCCAATAGTCGATGGGCTCTGCCTTCCTCAATTTGCATTGTTAGAGTGTAACCTCTTTGAGGGCAAAGACTATCCCTTTCCATCTGTACTTTATGAATACTGGGCCGTACTGCAGCTGTTCTTTTACTAGGAGTAAGTAGGCCCTTTGCACGGGAAGTCGTCTGAACCTTTGGAGAGCTGATGTTTCTGTGTTCGGTCTCTGCTGACTCTGTTGGCTTTTAGAGCCTTTCATGACCCCTCCCCTTCCCACCATTCCAGTCCTTCTACACACACCTTTTCATTCCTCTCTGTGTGCTCTGCCATCCTCGATGCTGGCCTGGCTGCCTGGTTCCTTCCCCTTTTCTAACTCCCTTACACCTGGAACTCTCCTCCTGCCTTCATTGGACTTCTTCCAGTCCCAGCTAAAATCCTACCATATATAAGAAGACTTTCCCAATCCTTCCTTTTAAGATGACCTCAAATTTATCCTGTAAATATCTTGTATGCACAGAATTGTCTGCCCATTATCCGCCGTATTAGATGGAAGCTAGTTGAGGGCAGGGACTTTTTTTCTTTCTTTGTACCCTCAGTTCTTAGCACCCAGTTCCTAGCTCACAATAGGTTATTTATAAATGCTTGTTGACTTGACCTGCTATTCCCATTTTTTCATATTATTTCTGTGGGGCTATAGAATGAGCTCCCTCTAATGGGGCATAATCCTATTCCTTTCAGGAAGGAAGTTAACCTAAATTAACTGTCAACTGTAAGTGCGTCATCCATGCTTTGTTCAGATTTTCCACCTTCCATTCTAAACCATTGATTCTTTCTTGTCTATTAGAATTCTTCTTCAAGACCTCACTTTCTCTCTTTATTTTTCCCTTTAATTCATCCAACTTTCCCCCTTTCTCCAGTGGTGACTTCGGTGGCTCCTTTCACTTGCCTAAGGGCACACAAGTTTTCTGAAATGCAATAATTAATTAGCTAAATTGTTTTGCTATCTGGAACCCAAAGAATAACTAAGGGAAGATCAAAGCTAGGTTTTTCCCCCAGTCCTTTTCATACTAAGCAGGTTGGGGAAGATTGTGCTGAATACAGACAGAGGCTGTCTTATTCCATTCTGAACATTCACCTTCTTGCCATTGATTGGATTTCATTTGGTTTTCTATAGGCAGTTAAGGAGGGGTCGCCCCAGTTTCTCTCTGTTGTCAGAGAAGCTCTGTTGGCTTTCCAGTGAAGTGTGCCCACCCTGGCAGGTCATGTCCAGAGGGTAGGAGAGCTCAGGTTTCCTTTGCTTGATCCTGACCTCCTAGAGGGTGATAAAATGAGCTGCCTGAGCAGGCATGATCAGGTTACCTTCATGAAGGAAGTGAATTGACTGGCAGCCATGACAGACCATATTTTATAAGATTTTATAGCTTCTGGAGAAGGAGGAAGGGAAGTCAAAACTGACTTAAGTATTTAATAAAGTAAAGAATGAAAAAAAAGCCATCTGGATATCTCTTAATGAAGAAGGGTTTTTTCATTTTTTGGTTTTGTTTTTGTTTTAAAATAGCAAAACACTGTTCCAGAGATTACTGGTAGTGTGAAGCCAAGTTTCCCAGCCTGATCTGGTCTAACAACAATTTGTTTAGTGAGTAATGTGTTCTAGGTTCTGGGAACCTAAGGACCAACCTAGACAGTATTGATGGGTTGAGTGATTCTGCTGTGGTGGAGTGGGGGAGGGGTGGGAAGGGAGCAGACAACACCACATGGAAACAAATGCACATGTGCTCGAGTGGTACTTTTCCCAGGTTTTATTGAAATATTTTATTTTTATATTTGGTAATCTCTCCTTCTCTCCACATGGAACCCTCCCTTGTTTATGGCCTTTGTGTCTCCACCCCAGAAGGAAGGTTAGCTGCCCAGGGAGGAATTCTTTTACCTGTAGCCAATCTGGAAGACTATAATGGTGTGGGGGGGTTAGGCAGCTCATTAAGGTCAGGAAGACCTGAGCTAGAATCTGGCCTCATATACTTCCTAGCTGTGTGACCTTGGGCAAGTCACTTAACCACTGTCGGT
Source organism: Dromiciops gliroides (assembly GCF_019393635.1). Taxonomy (NCBI): domain Eukaryota; kingdom Metazoa; phylum Chordata; class Mammalia; order Microbiotheria; family Microbiotheriidae; genus Dromiciops; species Dromiciops gliroides. Next base: position 444,357 of record NC_057864.1, on the reverse strand, counting down.
GATAAGAATAACTCCTACTTCCTTGAGGGGGTGCCCATCAATTGGGGAATGGCTGGACAAGTTGTGGTATATGAATACAATGGAATACTATTGTGCTGTAAGAAATGATGAGCAGGAGAAGTTCAGAGAAACCTGGAGGGTCTTGCGTGGGCTGATGATGAGTGAGATGAGCAGAACCAGAAGAACATTGTACACAGTATCATCAACATTGAGTGTTGATCTACTGTGATGGACTAGATTCTTCTCACCAATGCAATGGCACAAAAGAGCTCCAGGGAACTTGCGATGGAAGAGGATCTCCAAATCCAAGAAAAAAAAAAAAAGAACTGCGGAGTATGGATGCTGAATGAACCATACTATTTCTTTTGTTTTTGATGCTGTTGATTTTTTCTATTTTGAGGTTTTTCATCGTTGCTCTGATTTTTTTCTCTTATAACATGACTAATGCAGAAATATGTTTCATGTTATTATGTGTATATATATATATATATATATATATAAAACCTATATCAGATTACCTGCTGTCTGGGGGCGGGGGGAGGGAGGGGAGGGAGGGAGAAAAATTTGAAATTGTAAAGCTTGTATAAACAAAAGTTGAGAACTATCTTTACATGTAATGAAAAAAATACTTTATTAATTAAAAAAAAAGAATAACTCCTACTTCCCAGAGTTGTGAGGATAAAATGAGGTAATACTTGTAAAACTCTTTGCGAACCTTAAAGAGCCATACAAATGTCAGCTATTTAATTTTTGTTTTTGTTTTTTGCAGGGCAATGAGGGTTAAGTGACTTGCCCAGGGTCACATAGCTAGTAAGTGTCAAGTGTCTGAGGTCGGAATTTGAACTCAGGTAGTCCTGAATCCAGGGCCGGTGCTTTATCCACTGCGCCACCTAACTGCCCTCCAGCTATTTTAATTGTGACCTGCATCCAGGGATGTGCTGGAACCAGTTGTACCAGCTCACTTTCAGTGTGCACATTTACACTTTGGAAATCAGCAACCACCACAAATCAAGGCTTGATTTGTTACTTTGTTGATTTTCTAGACATAAGAAATCGATGGAGAAAATGGTAGTAATGCAGAATAACTTAAAAGTGTACCACATGGGGCAACTAGGTGGTGCAGTGGATAAAGCACCGGCCCTGGATTCAGGAGGACCTGAGTTCAAATCTGGCCTCAGACACTTGACACTTAGTAGCTGTGTGGCCCTAGGCAAGTCACTTAACCCTCATTGCCCCACGAAAAAAAAAGTGTACCACACACACATTTTTGTTGCTGTTGGCTTTTGTTTTTGGAAAGCTGGTAGTTCAACATTCTTCATTGTTCCCGCCTTCCCCATGACCCCCTGCCTATCCTATTCCTCTGAAGGCAGCGCCCACAGTGATGAAATCCCAGGTCCTTTGTGGAACTGAAATCATCTTCAGGTGGAAACAACTCCAACAGTTTGGCCAGATAGTTCAGAGGTATGATTAATTCCAGTGTTTTAGGCATCCCAGAGCCAGCTAGGACTGAGCTGTCACTCTAGGGAAGTCCCAGGATGAGAACTCTCAAGTTAAGGACATTCCTTCATTTGCCAGGCAAGCTTATGTACTTGGATATGCCTCAAGCCTTTCAAAGCAATGCTGCTGGCCATGTCTAGAATTCTTATCAGAGGGAATAATGACGCTGGGCCCTTTGAAAAATACTCTTAAAAACTAGAGGAATCGTTTGAAAATGTCTGTTCCTCGTTTCATGTGCTTTTTTCCCAACAGAAGATTAAATGTGGCAGCCTGATGGACTCCGTGAAGACCGTCTGTGTGGGGGATCACATCGAAGAGATAAACGGACAAAACATCGTTGGTTGGCGGCACTACGAAGTGGCGAAGATGCTCAAAGAGCTCAAGAAAGAACAGTCATTTGCGCTGAAGTTAATAGAGCCCAAGAAGGCTCTCGGTGAGTATTTCCAGAGCTGAGGCATCTTTGCCAGGGCCAGGCCTGTGCCCTCTGGACTAGGACCTCAACTTCCTTCCCTGAAGGGAGAGAATGGCTTGGCTTGGGCCCAAAGGCTCGAGGAGCCCTTAGCCCCACCCAGCCCCTCTCTTTCAAGAGGGGGAGCCTGAGGCCTGGGCACTTGCTGGCAAGCCTCAGGTCTAAGTCCCTTTCTCTGGCTGCTGCACCTGGCTCTTGGCAAATGGGCCGCACCTCCAGAGGAGCTGGGGACTCTTCCACCTCCCCATGTGGCAGTCTCAGTTCTAGGCTATCCAGAAGAAAGCGGTTGTCCAGACTCAGTCCCTGGAACACTTTCTTCTAGAGGCCTCAGTAGTAACAGTTCTTAGACTGGGCAGAAGCAGCCGCTCTCCACTAAGTACAGAGTTAGCGAGAACCCCATTTTCGGGTCCCACGGCATCTTTTCGAATGCCGGAAGGAAGGGCTTCCCCGTGGGGGGGGTGTCCCTCTCTGCCCGACTTTGGCTCTGGCAGCTGCTTTCCAGCCAGGTCTTCAGCCCCCTCTGCCTGCCCCAGGGCCACTGTCTCAGTGGGGAGATCATATCCCTGTGTCTCTGACCATCCCAAACCATTTGGATGGCTGCCTCTGCTGGTCCCTTCTTGGGCCAGACTCCTCTGGGGTGCAGTCACCTTCCACCCCTGCTCTTCTGAGCCCACAAAGCATGCTGAGCCGTTGGCCACTATGGGCACAGAGGGACAATGACTTTCCTGCTCCCACTCTGAGCAATGGGTTTGGGGAGACTGAGCAGAGATTGGAGGTGGGCAGGTGGAGTGGTGGACCAAGTGCTGGGCCTGGAGTCAGGAAGACCCCATTTTTACAGATGAGGAAATTGAGATGTATGTGAGAGGCAGGATTTGAAGCCAGGTCCTCTGACTCTAAATACCCTGCTTGGGATCATAGGATAGAGCTAGAAGGGATCTCTGTTTAGATATGACTGCTGAGGCCCAGGGAGGTTAAATGGTTTACCTAAGAGTGCACAGCAGGTTATGTGAGAGGTAGGATTTGAACCCAGGCCCTCTGACTCCACAATCCTAGTTCTTTCCCTTGTAACCTCTCTGCTTCCTACTCCTGCCCCCGAAGATATTTTCACAGCATTTTAAGGATTTCAGAGACATCTCAATATGTTATCTGAGACAGACACTATTAATAGAAGGAGTATCTCGTTTTTCCAGATGAAGACATCTCCCTTCAGAGAGGTGGAGGGCATCACCGGCAGCTTCAGTCCCTCCTTGATTGCAGGCAGATGTTGAGGACCTGCTTATGTCTTCTCAAGGGCGCATTTCTTGGTGTCGGGTCCCCTGCTGGACCCCGTGGCATGGTTGTGGCTCCTGTAAGGTTTGCTCTTGGGATGCCTTTGGTGGCCTCAGTTTAACCAGCTACTTGGTTGACTTGTACTCCCTCTGAGCCAGCTCCTTGTGAGCTAGACCAGGAGGCTTGGACAGCCCGCCTGGCTTTGTCAGCAGCGGCTGGAATGCTGCTCAAAGATGGTTTTAAGGGTAGAGGTCACTTTCTTTCCCACTTCTGCCTTTCCCAGTGACCTCAGCCCCACAGAGTTGGTGCTGTGAAACAGCATTTTCCCAAGGCTGTGAAAGTCTGTTCACTTCTTTAAAGGGCTATGACCAGACCTACTCACATGGATTTATTAACCCCTTGTGCTTTTTAATAGCACAAAAATCACTGCCAAACCCTGGGGGGTGGAAAAGACTGCTGGCTTAGTGTGGTCAAACGTCAGGGTTGGAAGCCAGATTGAAGAGAGTGAAGAAGAAAGTGAGAGGACAGGAGGTGGAGGTCGATCTCCAGGAGAGGTGCAGTGACTTGCCCAGTGTCACACAGCTAGTTACTGCCTGAGGTTGGACTTGAACTCAGGACTGCCTGACTCCAGGCCCAGTGCTCTATCCCCTGTACCACCTGGCTGCCTCAGTGATGGGGACAGGAATAATCCAGGGCCAAGCGGCCATGGGCTGGTAGGCTGTTTGGCTGCCAAAGTCTGTGAATAAGGAAGGGAAACAACTCTGGGAAGTGATGTGGGCCAGGGTGGGACAGTTCCCTCCATGTGGCTGAGGGGGAGTGAAGGTGGAAGGAGGTTGAGCACTCCTTGGAAGGTGGTGCCCAGGGGCAGAGCTCCTTGAGAAAGCTGATCTGTATGGGGCAGAAACTGGGAACTGAGTGAACTTCCAAAGAGAAGAGGCAGCTGGACGAGTGACCAGGGAAGGAGCATCTGGGAATGGTCCTGGGGAGGGGGGGCATTGAGACGCCCCAGTCGGGCTCTTAAAGAGTAGGTCTCAGCATGTGACTCTTCTGTTCAGTAGATTCCAGTGATTCCTTATTGATCCTGGAATCAAATGGCCACCTTTTCTTTGTTATTCTTTGCATGATGTCTCTCCATTGCACTTCTAGCTCCCCAAGGGCTGGACTGTCTTTTACCTTTCTTGGTATCCCCAGAGCTTAGCATAGTGCCTGGCACACAAGAGGTACCTAATTGATGACTGTTGACTGATTGCATGATCAAAAAAGTTAGGAGACCCATTTCCCAGGACACTTAAGGTCTGGTCTCTGTCACATTGTGATCTATTATCCCTAACTGTTTCTGTCTGTGTCCATGGTTTCTAGATTGAGCCTATGGGCTCCAGGTGGTAAAAACCTTTTTATACTTAACCTGTGAAGCCATCCATCCATCCATCCACCCACTCACCCACCCTTCCTTCCTTCCTTCCTTCTCAAAGGCTTAAAGGGCAATATGGCATAGTGGATAGCATGCTGCTCTTGAGCTCAGGAAGACCTGGGGTTAGACACCAGCAGGAAGGCCCAGACTACTTATTTGCAGAGGACTCAACCCATTGCAGACAGACCAGTGTTTATAAATGCATTATGGGGCATCATGGTTGCAGTAGCTTGAGTGGGATGCCGGAGACCTTTCCTACCCAATCAATGATAATATTTTATGATAATGATGTCGCTTCTGGGCCTGTTTTCTCTCCTATAAAATGAAGAAGTTAAATTAAATACAAATTGGAGTCTGGGAGCCCAGAGAAACTTGGCCAAGATGTTACTGGAATAGAGCTCGATTTAGCTTTCCCTTTGGTGACGCCAAGTGGTCAACTTTGGTCTAGTCGCTTACAATTCTTGACTGTGGGGATCCTACATTTTTTGCCTTATTAGAATCAGACAGGTCCTTTCCTCTAATTATTTAGGCTTTGCCTAAAGGCCTGCAGATAAGAAGTGGCTCCCAAAGGCAAAATATAGGGGAAAATTCAGGAAAGTTTATTCATTTTGGAATAGATGGGCAGAGTAATAGGATTACATTAAGGTCTTCAACTTTGGTAATTTATTTGTTTTATGACTTTTTATCACTCACCCAACTCCTGAAAGACATGTCTAATTACATGGTAATTTTTTTTTAAGTGAGGCATTTGAGGTTAAGTGACTTGCCCAGGGTCACACAGCTAGTAAGTATTAAGTGTCTGAGGCCAGATTTGAACTCAGGTACTCTTGACTCCAGGGTCAGTGCTCTATCCACAATTTTTTGTTTTAAGTGAGTGTAAATGAAATTAAAATAAATGTTTTGAGATATTGAGAATTTTGTAAATATCTCCTGAGATCATTGAAGGAATGAAAATAACAATTATTCATTTAATTAATTAATTCATTCATTCTTGAATTTCACAAACTCCTTGATATCATTAGGAATTTCTTGTGGTATTATGAGACTCCTGTTGGGAATTATTACTATAATCTTAGGAGTATTGACTGGTGTAAAAAAGAATGATATTTATCTCATTGGTATCTCATCAGTATCTTAGTGTTATTTTTTAATTGTCTACTTAGCACTTTGCTTCTCTCTAAGGCAGGACGTATTAGATATATTTGTGTTTCTTATTTCCCACTAGACTTTATGAAAGGAGTAGGGAATCTTTTTTGTCTAAATATTAGGTCTCCTCTAGTGCCTAGGACAGTGTTCTGCACATAGTAGGTGCTTGATAAATATTCTTTGAATTGAATAATGAAATGTAGCCAAGTCTGAATAATATCAAATGGCAAATAATAAAAAATTTCTGAAATCCTTGAATATTAGAATTGGAATGAACCACAGAGACTCTCTAGTTCAATCTGTTCCTTTTATAGAGGAGGAAGCTGAGATCCAGAGATGTAAGTTAGGTTCAGTGGGAAGGGATTAATGGGAGAAGGACCCAGTTTTAAGGAACAGGAGGCATTTTGAAGGAGATCGGGAGGGTTTGGGAATTGTGAAGTTGGCCAGGGTTTGGAATTTGAGGAGGAGAAACTTGAGGAAACAAGAGGCTGGAGCAAAAGAAGAGTGGCCAGAACTGGAAGGGACCTGGGTGGCCACTTTGTCTAACCCACGCCAAGAAAAGAGTTGTGTCTACACAGCCTGCCCTCCCCAAGCCTCATGGCCATCTGGTTCTGGCTTCCTCCTCTCTTGCTTACAAGGTCAACACATCTAAGACATTCTTTCAGCCCTTGTTGGTGCAGGGACCCTCATCCACCTTGCTGGACATGCCTCTTTGGTCTCCTTTGCAGGCACCCGAGTTCACAACCTGGAAGCCAACCTGTTCTCTCTCTTCTCCTTCCATGTCCCACTTTCTTTTTTTTTTTTTTTTAAAGTGAGGCAATTGGGGTTAAGTGACTTGCCCAAGGTCACACAGCTAGTAAGTGTTAAGTGTCTGAGGTCAGATTTGAACTCAGGTCCTCCTGACTCCAGGGCCGGTGTTCTATCTACTGCGCCACCTGGCTGCCCCATGTCCCACTTGTGAAGTGCTGTTGATATTCTGTGCTGCAAGCCTTCTGACAGCTTTCCCATCCATCTCCTTCTTCCATTCATGCACCCCATCTGGATTTGGGCTATCATCTTTCCTTGTCTGAGCTACGGCAGTAGCTTCTTGGTGGTGTCCTTGCCTCAAGCCTCTCCCCACTCTGATCCATCCTCTCAGCTGCCCACATGTGACCGTGGCACTCCTCTATTGAAGCAGCTTCAGTGACTCCCTCCCTGTAAAATACAAACCCCACTGTCTGGCGCCCATCTGTACAGCCTTATTGTCTGCTCTCCCCCTTCTCCCCTCCCCTCTCCTGGCACTCTACACTCCAGAGTCTCCGGTCTACTTCCTCTTCTCTGTAGATTCCCACTCATCTCCCACCTCCGTACCTTTGCAGGGGGTGTGCAGGTGTTCAGGGAAGACTCCCGCCTCTGGTGTGTGGGCTGCTGAGCCCTTCCCACCTGTAGCTCCAAGAAGCATGCACAGTCTATACCCTGGTAAACCCATCTTGGCAGATGGACTGAATCAGGTAGAGGGGAATGGAGAGGACCTCAAACCCTCTAGTGAGTTAGGGAGGTGTCTACCCCAAGCATGTGGAGTCTTCTCCAGTGGAATCAGTGGCTGTGAACAATTTTTTCCAATGGTCAAGAAGGCAGCTGAAGTGGGTGCTGTGGAGTGCTTAGAGCATGGTCAGATATTGAAGATGATGAGGTCCCCCACTGCATCCTGAGGAACAGTCCAGATGGTATTTGCTGTCGACAACTCCAGGAGAAATACCAGGAACAGAACAGAGGGCTGGATACAGTGTTTGTTCATCTGACCAAACTCTGTGATACTGTCAGTCATGTGGGCTTGTGGAAAATCATGGCAAAATGTGCTTGTCATCAGCATCATACGCCAATTGTATGAAGGTGTGCTTGCCTGAGTTTTGGAGAATGGCCAACGCTCTTATGTTTTCCCAGTCACCAGCAGAGTAAAGCAAGGCTGTGTGCTTGCTCCCATTCTTTTTAGTATGATGCTTTCGGCAAGGTTCAGACACCTTCAAAGAGGACAAACATGGCATTGAGGGCAGCTACTGAACTGATGGGAAATCATTTAACTTGAAAAGGCCACAAATCAAGGCTAAAACGGAGGGAGAGTTGGAGCGTGACTTTTTGTTCATAGATGATTGTACACTCAATGCAGCCTCTGAAGTGGAGATGCAACAAAGTATGGGTCAGTTCTCTGCTTCTTCTGCTAATTTTGGCCTAACAATTAACACCAAGAAAGCATAGGTTCTCCAACAGCCAGCACCACACCATCCATATGTGGAACTATCAGTTACAGCAAATGGAGAACTTTTGAGAACTGTGGGTAAGTTCACTTACCTTGGCAGTATACCTTCCAGAGATGTACACAGTGATAGTGAAGTTAGAACATGCTTTGCCAGAGCTAGCTTAGTATTTGGGAGGCTCTGGAGGAAAGTGTGGAAGAGAAGAAGTATTAGACTGACTACCAAACTGAAGGTCTACAGAGCCATTGTGCTGACCTCATGGTTGTATGCCTGTGAAACCTGGACAGTCTATCAGCCCCATTCTAGGAAATCGAGTCACTTCCATTTGAATTATCTTAGGGAGATTCTGAAGATCACCTGGCAGGATAAGGTACCAGACACTGAGATCTATTCTTGTACTGCACTGCCAACCATCCAAACTCTACTGCAGAGAGCACAGCTCTGATGGGCTGGCCATGTTGTTTGAATGCCAAATGTACGAGTGCCTAAAAGACTATTTTATGGAGAACACAAGGAAAGTGCTCACATGGAGATCAGAAGAAGTGATACAAGGACACTGTCAAGGTCTCTCTGAACGACTTTAAAATGGATTTGAAACATGGGAAATACTGGCAAAGGACCATCCAGCATGGCATGCCTGCATCAAAGAAGGCACTGTGCTCTATGAGCAAAGCAGAATTGAAGTAACTCAAAAGATATTCGAGATGTGCAAATTTAGAGACATCTCCCATCCAAATGTTCATATGAACTATTTGTTTCCTACCTGGGGTAGAGCCTTCTGAACTCCTATTGGTCTGATCAGCTACAGTCAGACACGTTGTACCTCGACCCCAACATAGTGATGCCATTTTGGTCCTCTTTAAGCATGAAGGACAACAACCAACTAACCTTTCAGAGGTTGCCCTTCTCACCTGCCATGCCTAGAAAAAGTTCCCTCCTCATCTCTGCCTTATAGAATCTTTGCCTTTCTTCAAAGGAGAGTTTGGTATGACCTTCTAGAGGGGGTCCTTTCTCACCCTTTCCTCCATTTTCAGTGCCTTCTATGCCCCCCCACAATTCCTTTTATTTATTCTGAATACATCATGAATACATTTGTGTGCCTCCAGTAGAATGTGACCTCCTTGGGGGCTAGCACTGTTTCATGCTTGTCTTTGAATTTCCAATATGTAGCCGAGTGCCTGGTGCACAGCCAGTGATTGATGTCTGCATGTTGTCGCCCCTTCTAGAGCACAGAGAATATTGGGATACAATATTCAGGGCTCAGCTGCCCGGAATCCAATGAGCAGCGGCAATGATTTCTTTGGACTCCGCTCTCACAGGGCCTGCTTTCTGCCTTTGCCCCAGAAGCTGGGTCTGTCCATTTCTCCACCTGCCCCGGCTCTCTCTCTGCTTTCAGTGTTGATGGATCAAGACTAATGGCTGTCTTTTGTGTCCTCATTCTCCCTGTCCCGGAGTTTACCTCCCTCTCCTGCTAGAGTTTGGAAACTCTGGTGTTGCTGCAGTCGTCCTTTTCTCTAGGCTCCTGTGCTCCCAATGCATCCTTTCCAAATGCTTCCTTGGACTCTTTAGGTGAGTGGCCAAGACTGTCTTGGATGACTCTGGGTGGTCCTATCACCCCTCCTTCTGAAATGTTGATGAATTGTCCATTCACATTGCTTGCAGCCGAGGGTTTAGGGCTTGAAGGAACTTTAGGGAATATCAGTTCTATAGATCACAGAGCTAGAGCTGAAGGAGTCTGGGGCACTTTGGCCAATCTCCGACCAAATGGGGTCCCTGAGGTCATCCAAGGTAGTGACTGAGGCAGTCTTTGAACCCCAGGCTGCCTTCTACTGAGAAATCAAACTCAGGGGCGATCCTATTGGCTGATTTATTTGAAGGCCAAGCCTGGCACACAGGAGGAGTCTGTCTTCTGCACCAAGCTCAGAAACCCCTTCTCCGGGGTATGAAAATCAGTCTGACCTTAGGAGACAGAATGTAGGTGGGAACAGATGGAGCTCCTGTCCAAGGAGCTGGGCTCAGATCCCAGCGCTGCTGCCTACTTCACGGGCATCCTTGGGACCGAACCTCTCTGGGCCTTAATTTCCAAGGGCTGGGTGAGCCCTGAAGTCTCTCCTCACTCTGGACACATGCTTCTGTGAAACCACTCTCTTCACTTTGGTTGCGGTTCAGTCATTTTCAGTTCTGTCTGACCCTCTGTGACCCCATTTGGGGTTTTTCTTGCCACAGATATTGGGATGTTTTGCCATGTCCTTCTCCAGCTCATTTTACAGAGGAGGAAACTGAGGCAAACAGGGTTAAGTAAATTGCCCAGGGTTGTACAGCTAATCGTGTCTTAGGCTGGTTTTGAACTCAGGTCTTCCTGACTCCAGGCCCATTGCTCTATCCATTGCTCCACCATCCCTCTTCACCTTAGGGATAGAACACTGTTTCCTCATTGGCAAAATGATCTGCAGAAGGAAATGTCAAACCACTTCAGTATCTTTGCCAAGACAGCCCCAAACTGGGATCACAAAGAGTCAGACACAACTGAAAAAATGACTGAACTACAGCTGCCATATTCCATTCTTACCCAGCTGAGCCAGGAGCAGTCAGCATTTATTAAGCACTTGCTGTGTGCCAGACACTGAGCTAGGCACTGGAGGTCCAGCCCCTGCCTTCAAGGAACTCATCGTCTAATGAGGGAAATGGTGTGTAGACAACTGTGTACATTCCAGCTATACACAGGGTAAATTGGAGGTGATCTCAGAGGGAACAGTAACAATAACTAGCATTTATGCAGAACTTCAGGATTGGCACAGAGTCTCATTTGATCCTCACCCCTACCCCGGTTTGTGCTATTATTACACTCATTTTATAAATGAAAAAATGGAGGTTCCGAAAGGTTAAGTGACTTGCCCAGGGTCACACAGCCAGTAAATGTCCTAGGAGAGTGGTCAGGCACATGTTATAATCTCATTTTGTGGATGAGGAAACTGAGGTGGAGGAATATGGAGTGGTTTGCCCCAAAGTCACAGTGGAGGACCGGGATTTGGACCAAAGTTTCCTAACTCCAAGTCCAGGGCTTCCCCCCCCCCACCTCAGGTTTACATCCAGGAAGCTCTGTCCTTCAGGGCTTTCTGTAACCTGGCATCTTAGTTGCATTTGGTCTTTATTAGCAAGCTGTGGAATCCCACGAACTGTTCTTCCTGTGTTTGTTTGCAGACATACAGCCAAGGTCAGGGGCTGGGAAGACAAAAGAAGGAAAAATCACCTCTGGCAAGGGAACCCTACGGCTGAGATCCAAAGGTCCCGCCACTGTGGAAGAGCTGGTAGGTGGAGGCGGTGAGGGGCAGAGAAGGGCTGGGATGCCCCCAGCTGCCCAGGGGTTAAGGCGCCTTCTTTATTGGGGCAGAGGCTGGGGCTGCCGGACCAGCACTGAGAAGGAGCCAGAGCGAGATCTTTTGGTCTGTCCCTTGGAGGGAGCACCCAGAATGTGGTCCACAGTGAGACACGGATGACCCCAGGCTCCTGGAACATGCTAAAGCATGAAAAGAAAGAGAGGATCTTGGTCAGTGAGCCAGCGGCAATGAACTGAGAAGGACTGAGGTTGGAAGGTGGCACCCTCAGGGCCAGGCAAATGAGTCAGGAGGGAGGAGGGAGGAGGCATGAAGCAGGGATGGCTTTAATTGATCAAATTGATCGAGAGGTGTCCCAAAGAATTACATGACTCAGTGACTCAGTTTCTAAGTTTTATTAAATGACTGTGATGGCCACATGGAGAACACCCAAAGGAAAAAGGTGTCTTGAATAGGGAGATGAAAATGGTTATATTTATAGTAAAAAATGTAGATTACTTCCTCATTATCTTAATCTCCTTGTGGGTGGTTCACATCCTATTTGGGAATTCTTGGGGTGCTAAGACATCCCCCAAGGTGGATACCTTTCTCACTAGGGGGTATATTTTGGGGGTTTAAACATCATAAGGTAAACTTAAGGACACATTTGGTCCTTCTGCACATGTTCCTAAAACAGATTTAAACTTGTCAGACCCCAAGGGTCTCTCTGTTTAGGATATCTTTTTGTTTTAAGATCTGTTTTCTAGGTACAGTTTCTGTTTCCTGTCATGCAGGGATATTAATGGTTATTAATGGTTGATGGTCCCTGGTTACCTTCCCTAAGCTTCAATTGATATTGTTTGTTGATAATAACTCGAGCCTTCTGGTTACCATTGATAAGAACTCAAACCTTAGTTTCTCTATTAACCTTTCTTAGTTTCTCTATTAACCCTTCTGGCCTCCTCCATCAGGCACATTGACTGGGGTGTCTCAAAATTCAAAAACGTATTGGAGGAAAGATTCGTTAAGTTTTGCCTCTTATTTGCAAATCAAGATGTTAGGTGCTAAGGAAATAGAGACAAAAAAGGAACAACCGCTGTCCCCATGTATCAGGCTATCCTCGATTTAGAGCTGGTAGAGACCTTAGAAGTCATTGTTCTACAGATGAAGAAGCTAAACTTAATCTAAAATGATCACACAGCTGTAAAGTGTCTGGGGCAGGATTTGAACTAGGGTCTTTCTGACTCCAAGCCCAGGATTCTTTCCACTATTCTGGAAGACTATGGACAAGTAAATGCAAGATAGTCAGGTAGGTGTAGCGGTGGGTAGAGCGCTGGGTCTGCAGGCAGGAATTCTCATCTTCCTGAGTTCAAATCTGACTTCAAACACTAGCTGTGACCCTGGGCAAGTCACCTAATCCGGTTTGCCTCAGTTTCCTCCTCTATAAAATGAGATGGAAAAGGGAATGGCAAACCACTCAAGTTTCTTTGCCACAAATACCCCAAATTGGGACACAAAAAGTCAGACGTGACTGAAAAACAATTGAACAAAAATTGCAAAATTTCAAGAGGAACCGAGTATTATTAATGATGAAGTGATTATTTTGCCTCTTTAAAAAATGACATCGGTATTTATTTATATTCATTCATTCACTTATTGATTCATCTAGCAATCATCTATTTTGATAATTTCTAGTATTTATGATCTCTATCACCGATGCATTTACGCATTGACACATTTGTGTATTTATCTACGCTGTTTCCTCCCCCAGTAGACCAGAAGCTCTCTGAGGGATGGGACTGTTTCAGTTTTGACTTTATGTTCCCAGGACCTAGCACAGTGGCCAGCACAGAGCAGGCACACCACAAATGCTTGCTGGAAGGGAGTGGCGAGGATCCCCTGAACTACTCTGAAAGAGTGGAAGGATTCTAAAAGGTGGAGGGGAGGCCAATGTGCTGGCTGAGGCATTGACGTACAAGGTGCTGAGGTGGGAGGTAGAGAAAGAAAGCCTTGCAACTTTGAGTTAAGAAGCACTGGAAAAAGAAGAGGAGAGAGACTAGACAAAAGGCCACTTACAGAGCTCTTTACCTGTTACGAGGTGCTATCCTCCCAGAGACTCTGTCAGTACTGCAGATGTTATCCTCATTTTATTGATAAGGAAATTGAGATTCTCAGAAAGGTAGGAAGAAAGGAAAGGAGGAAGGAGGAGGGAGGGAGGGAAACAAGTATTTATTAAGCTCTTAAAAACAAAGAAAAAGAGGGGTCCCCAATCAATGCCTTCTCCCTTCTCTCCATCCTCAGACTGACTTGGGCCAAAGAGCTCCCCCCTTTCCTATGGCTGTGGGTGTCAGGGGGCACTACAGCAGGAAAGTAGACTCTATTTAGTAAAAAAAAAAAAACAACCCCCAAACAAAGAAAAGACAGTCTCTGATTTCAAGGAGCTTATCTTCCAATGGGGGAAGATGACAAAGAGGAGAGAGTCCAAAAAGGGGTGGAGAAGGAGAGGAAAGGGAGAAAGGGTCAGTCTTCTAGGTGAGAAGGCTGTTCCGAGATGAGGAGGCCTTGGGTGTGGGTGAGGCAGCAGCAAAGGCACCCTTTTAAAGTCTGGAAGTGTAGAACAAGTCCAGGAGGGGAATGAAGTCTGGCCTGGGGCCCTGGACAAGACGAGGCCTAAGGAGGAACTCCTCAGTGGGAGAAGCAGCCAGGTTTCACACTGAGTTCAAGGATTTTCTAACCCTCAGAATGGGCATTCCCTACCTGCCTGCAGGAGAGGGCAGACAGGAGGGTGAGAGAGGAAGCCATCCTGGCAAGGTAGGGCAGGGAGGAAGCAGCAGCAGAAGACTGTGGCAGTGGGTGGGTCGTATATCATCTGGCCCTAATGCTCCTGAAGGGGCAGAAGAAGACTTGGAGCATCTCCAGTCAGTGCGAGTGTTTGCTAGAGACAGCCTCAGCCCCCTCACTACTGAACCTCTTGAAGGATCTCTCTGGGTGCATTTGTATGGCCATTTGCACCTGCTAGTCAATCAAGAAGCATTTACTGAGCACCTACCATGTGCCAGGCACCGGACCAAGTGCAATAGGCAGTCCCTGCTCTTGAGGAGCTCACAGGGTAATGGGGAGAGGAGATCTAAAGAATGGGATGTCTGCAGAATACACTGGAGATCAGCAATGGAGAGAAGGCACTAGCCCTAGAAGCTCTGGGTATCCCGGCAATAAGAAATCAAGTCACAGAATCTCAGCATCAGAAGAGATCTCAGAGCTCTCATCCAATCTCTCCTTGAATAGAACTTGGGAGCACCTACAACAAAGGCTATTACTGAGCCTCCATTTGAATACCTTCCATCAAGGGAACTCATCAGTTCCCAAGACCTTCCATGCTACCTTTGGACAGTTCAGATTATTTGGAATTTTCCACAAAATCACAGAATCTTAGAGTTGTCAGGGACCTCAGAGTCCTGGAGTTCACCCCGTACCTGAACATGCCCAAGAAGTGGTTTTCTAGCTTTTGCTGAAGACCTCCAGGGATGGAGACCCAACTGCCTGTCAAGAGACCTCATTTTACTTTTGAATGTCTGTAGGAGGGAAAAGCTTCCTTGGTAGAAAGCTTTTCTGAAAATCAAGACTAACCCTGCCTATTGTTAACAGCCATGAAATAGGCCTCATTCTTTTCAAAACAATTTGTTGTTGTTGAGTTGTTTCCCATTCTTTGTGACCCCATTTGGGATTTCCTTGGCAGAGATCCTGGAGGGGCTTGCAATTTCCTTCTCCAGCTCATTTTGCAGATGAAACGGAGGCAAACAGGGTGAACTGACTTGCCCAGGGTCACACAGCTAGTCAGTATATAAGGCTGGATTTGAACTCAGGTCTTCCTGATTCCAGGCCTGGAGCTCTATCCACTGGGTCACCTGGTTGCCTCTAGGTAGCTAGTGTTAGAGTTAAGGGCCCTCAATCCAGCAGATTTGGCACCACAATTCATGCCACAGGAGAATCACTTGAAGAATCCCAGAGAAGAGAGGGCTTAGGGAGGATGTGCATTGTCTTCCAGAATTGGAAGGGTCCACACAAAGAAGAAGAATTTGGCGTATTTTGCTGGGCCTCAATAGGGGCTATAAGTGCCAGAGAGACAGGTTGGGTGTAAGGAAAAACTTTTGCAGAATTGGAGCTGAGCAGAAGGGGAGAGTTCTTGGCAGGGAGTGGCTGGATGACCCCTGGAGGGGTACACTGGGCACGGTCTTAGGTCCCCAAATGGGCCTGTGCCAGCTGGGATTCTGTGACAACTAATTTTGTGGACATTTGGCCACATGTATCCACGAGGTGGTGCCCGGGGAATGTCCCTTGGTGGACCTTGTGAGCCGAAAGCCCACCATGCCAGGGAGAGCACGTGCCCTTTATAAGAAGTCAAGCCCCTGTCAGTGCCCCAGGTAGCATGTGCTTGACCCAGTCCTGTGGGCACAGTGACTTAGAAGACCCCAAGTGAACCTGGCTTTTGCTAGACATTTCCCTGTTACATTTTGGTCTGGTTCAGGACCGTTGTGGTGATGTCGGACACCTCTGTGTGTACTATTGGAAACATCTTCTGCATGTGGAAAGACTCCTGCCCAACATGATCACCTAGAGTAATTGAATAAAGCTGAAATTATGCTCATTATCCTACCTTTAGGAAGGCTGGGGAGCATGTTGTCCCTCACCCAAAGTGCTTTCATAAAAGGTTTTCACACCAAAAATCCAGCCTTTAAAGAGTCAGCCCCACAGGAGACCTGACCTCTGTGCCATTGGCCAAGGCCAAGATCCCCTGGAGGGAACTACTCAGAACTTTAGCTTCTGGTGGGTAAAGGCTGTGTGGATTAAATTAAGTGATGTCTGTGGGGGTTGGCAGGTCCAGAACTCGAGGGTTTTTATGGCTTTGCCAATGAGATTATCTCCTTTTCCTCTTGTCTTTAATAAAGCCTTCTGAGACAGTCCAAAAGGCCATTGAGAAGGTGGATTATCTTCTGGAGTCATACATGGGGATCCGAGACCTTCAGCTGGGTAAGATGCTGCCATTTCTAAATCATGACTTTTTATTCAATTGCATTTATTGCCAACTTGTAATTATATTCAGAGCTATCATTAGTCAAGGCAATGAGAGATGGCCATCTCAGAGATAACCCCAAATGGCAAAGTAAAATATGGAAGTTAGGCAGAGGTTCATAGCCCTGATTCATAGGTAATGAAGAATACATGTTAGAGAAAGAACTGTGTGTGAATGTGAGGTGGGACTCCTCTGTGAAGGAGCACGCCTAATCTTTACAAGGTAAGTGCCTCAGTAGCAGAGACCAACCATGTAGGGTGGTGCCCTGGACCAGGTGGCAGGAGACGGGAGCTATATGCCAGGCCATGTCCCTAATAAGCTGTGTGACCTTGGGTAAGTCATTTAATCTTTGCTTCCTCCTCTATAAAATAACGGATGGGCATTTAAAACCCTTCACAGCCAGGCCTAACCCTTCTGGCAGCCACATCTGCCACCTCTCTAACCTGCCTTTCAGGACATGTACACATCACTTCCCTTCTGGCACACTGTGGTCTGGTTTCTGGTACATAAACTCTCCACCTCCCCATCTCCCATCTCCACGGTTTTGCATTGGCTGTGCCTATGCCTGGACTGCACTCCTTCCTCACTTGGAATCCCTGGTCTCCTTCCCAGCTCAAACACTCTCTTTTCCATGAAGTCTTTCCTAACCCTCAGGCACTCGTGACTTCCCTCAAATTACCCACAATCCAATTTATATCCATTTCGTACATATTTCCCTCCATTTGTGTGTGTTGGGCTCTTCACTTTGGTCTTTATATTCCCAGTGACTAGCTAGTGTGAGATTTAAAATTGGATACGAGAGCATTAATCTCCCCTCTTTAACCTTTCCCTTAATTTATCTCCCAGACTAGTAAATGGAAGAAGCTTCTGGTCTCTAGTTAGAGCTTTTATTGTTTGGAAATTATTACAAGGTGATGTTGATTAGAGGGATAGGAAAGTAGAAATACAAAACAAATAGTCTTAAGTCTAAGCTTAGTCTATATTCCGTATAAAACTCACTAAAAGCCCAAGGCCACCTTTGGGGAGGAAAGCCGCGTCAGGCATGAGCTGGGCCGAGTCGAGCTCCAGTCAGCGTCTGTCTGAGCAGTGCAGTCATCGGACCAGGAGAGCAGGCAACAGCCCTCACTTCTGTTCTCTCCTTGCCTTTTTTTTTTTTTTTTAAGTGAGGCAGTTGGGGTTAAGTGACTTGCCCAGGGTCACACAGCTAGTAAGTGTCTGAGGCCGGATTTGAACTCAGGTACTCCTGACTCCAGGGCCAGTGCTCTATCCACTGTGCCACCTAGCTGCCCCCTCTCCTTCCCTTTTAAGCTCGCACCCCGGAAGTGGAGTGCTTAGCAGCTGGGCTGGCGTGCGTAGCCCATGCATGGCCGTTGGGCTCCTTCCCGAAAGGGTGGTCCTTCAAAAACTGGCGTACTTTTTACCACACTAGCATGTAACTGCTTATGAGGTGACAGACAAGATCCAAATTCCTGAGCCTGGGGTGGGTCCACAGGCCCCTGATTTCTCAGCTCCATGAACTCTTTATCTTCACCTCCTTCTGACTCAAAGTGAGCAATCCCTTCACAGACTCATGAGCAAAGATCCCCGCAGGGGCCCTGAGCTTCCCCAGCCTGCCCAGGGCTCCAGGACCCCCAAGTCGCCCTCGGGATGGGAGGTGCCCTTCCTTTGGCACACGAACCACACCAGGAGAAGAGACTTCAGGATGAGAGCTCTCCCTGCCTGTTGCTTGGAGGACGATCGGTCCCTCAGACACTCACCCTGCTCCGACACTATCAGGCTCCCCCTCTCCCTTCCTCTCTTTCTTCTGCTGTTTCCTGCTTTGCTTCCTTTCTTTATCAGACTGTTGCCTGCCCTGTGTTGGGCTCTTAGATTGTGCTTTGTGCCTGAAGATTCTTTTCAGAACAGAAAGAACACAGAAATTTTAGGGTGAAGATGGAGCAAGATCGGCTGCAGCCTCTCTCCCCAAACCTATCATTTTTGGAGGTCTGAGAGATTTGGGGAGAGCAAAAGCACTGATACAAATTGTGAACCAGTAGACACTAATGTGGACATTCATGCAAATGTGTGTACAGCAAGAAGAACCATGACTTTGGAATCAGAGGACATGGGTTCAAATCTTATCTCTGATGTCAGTTACATGTGTGACCAGGAACAGGACCCTTAACCTTCCTGGGCCTCAGTTTTCTTATTTGTAAAATGTGGGGGTTGGGCCTAATGGTCTCTGAGGTCCCCACCAGTAGGAGATCTAGTATCCTTTGCTAATGGGAAAGAAACTATCAAAAAAGTAGATCTTAGCTTGGAACTCCTATGGTCTGATGGCCAGAGAAGGTGATTTGGGAATCTATCATTTTATCTAGTGGATCATAGATTTAGAGTAGAAGGAACTGTAAGGGGCTAACATTTCTAGCAATGATGTCTAAAACCTAATGAGTGGTTGCCTTAAATTAGAAGCTTTAGCAAGAGTTTAGACTTTTAAGTATTTATTAAAAGTGCATCATGGGGGGGGCAGCTAGGTGGTGCAGTGGATAAAGCACTGGTCCTGGATTCAGGAGGACCTGAGTTCAAATTTAGCCTCAGATGCTTGACACTTACTAGCTGTGTGACCCTGGGCAAGTCACTTAACCCTCATTGCCCTGCAAAAAAAAGTGCCTCAGTCATTGGTAAGGAGAGAGAGAGAGAGAGAGAGAGGTAAAAATCTAACTATCTCTAACTATCTAATAGACCCCAGCATCCGACCCGCCAAGCCGAGGTCAGGAACCCAAAAGACCCACACTTCCAAGGCTACTTCCAGAACCTCTTGTGAAACAGGAAAAAGAGCCATCCACACAGCTCCAAGCTAATTGGCTGGTAACTTTGATTGACAGGACCCATAGCAAGCATCACTTCCTGACACTGATCTGACCTTCGAAACCCCAGAAAAGGTCACTTCCGGACGCTAAAGTCACACGGTTTCTTTTCAGGCCGGAGCTTACTATATCCCTTTCAGCAGGGGGTGTCATTCCAATTCTCACAGAGCCTTAGATCTGGGAGGTGAGACACATAGGATCTCTACACAAAAATTAGATCTAATTTTGCTTGTTACAGTTTCTCTGTACCAATAGGCTTAGCAAAAAGTGAGAGAGACTCCCCATGGAAACCATGAAAAACAAAAGAATCCAGAAATTTCCAGGACCAGACATATCCGCCTAAAATTGTTTATTTGTTATGGTTTCAGGCCACCTCCCCCCGCTTGTCCTTATAAAATTAATTAGTTGTTTCTAGCCAATGACTCCCATTGGCACATTACACAATGATGAGAGATAGGATCAGTCATGCCTATAAACCAGAACAAGTTATGGACGTCTCTGACCCTGTGTTGCCCTCCAGGTAGTTTCTGACTTTCCCAGTTGTTAATTCTTCAAGCCAACAAAGGTGCGAAGAGCCAAGGCACAGTCTGTGCCACTAGGGGGCACAAATATAACGCAGAATGGAACAAGGGTAAGAGTGTGAGAGACCTGAACAGACTCCACGTCCTATGTAGCACCATGGAGAGAGCCCTCACCCTGGAGTTAGATGATCAGGGTTCAAATCCTCCTCTGACACAGCCTACCTTTGTGATCTTGGGCAAGTCACTTCACTCCCTGGGACTCAGTCCCTGATTTGTAAAACCAGGGGCTGGGCTGGATGGGTCTGAGGCTCCTAGAACAAATGGTTCTGGTCTAACCTCTGCTTCAAGATCTCAAGGGAAGGGTGACTGGCTGTTTCCTGCGGCAGCCCTTTCCCTGTTGGAACAGCTTATTAGGAGGAGTTTCCTTGTATTTCCTTGTATTCAGCTGAGTTCCTTCACCCTCGCCCTTGTACCCACACAATTCCTGCACCCGATTGTGACCTCAAGGAACTTCACAATCCAGTCGTCTTCCCCTCCCCTCCCCCTTTTCCCTTTTTCTTCCTTCCTATTCCAGGCGCGCGCCCCCCCCCCCATCACTATCACTTGGTAGGATTTCAACAGGTAGATGTGGTAGTTGGGGAGGTGAGGGCATTCCTGAGTTAAGTAACAGCATCCACAAAGGCTTGGAGGTGAGATCTCTGCAGGGCACAAGGAGCAGGAGGCATAGAGTACACAGAGCGGAAAGTCACATGAGATCAGTCTGGGAAGGTTGGCATGATCTATGCATAAGGAAGATTGATCTGTCATCAGTGGGTCGAATGGATTGGAAGGAGGAAATGACCCAAGGTGGGGAGGCTGATGGCTCTAGGTGCAGGTGACATTGAAGGCTGACAGATCTGATGTTGGGAGTTTTTTATGCAAAGGGGTCACAAAATGAATGCTCATGTATCCCTGGGTGTTTAATGCAAGCACAACCATTGATTGATTTGTCATTTTAAGCCTTACAAAATAATTTCTGTAAATTATTTTTGTGGTGCTAGTATTTTCATTCCCTCTTTGCAGGAAGGAGACACAGAGGTGGTGAGAGCTCTTGGGCCACCCTTCCAGTAAGGCCATGAACAGAAACTGAACCCAGGCCTCCCAACTGGTTCCACTCTAGTGATGTTGTGGGGAGGGGGCTTTGCCCAATATCACCCCCCATTACCATTGCATTCTAGGATTTCACAGAATCCCAGAATTTCAGAGTTGGAAGGGACCTCAGGGGCCACCTAGTCCAACCCAGAACCCTGGAAGAATATTCTGTCCAACAGTCTTTGCTGCAGGATGGTTGGGGGGAGGCGTCCGCCATGACCTCAGGGCAGGATGGTTGGGGGGAGGTGTCCGCCATGACCTCGAGGCAGCTCATCCCACTTTGGGGCAGGACTCTGTGGGGAACTTCATCCGCCCTGGACTGACTTCTCCCGGTCCTGCCTCTGCGGCCAGAAGAGAATGAGACTTATTCCTCTTGTTCTCCAGAGTCCTTGAGAAACTTGAAGATGTGGAGGGCAGGTGTGCAGGTGCTTTGGTTGGTCCATCTGAGGCATGACTCAAGGCCCTTCCCCTCCCCACATGCTCGAGTCAATGTCCTTGAAAAAAAGTGTCATACAGAACTGAACCCAGGAACCAAGATGTGGTCTGGCTACAAGAAGTATTGTACACCACCTGTAGAGTCAGCTGGGGGGGGGGGGGGCGCATCACAGTTCAGAGCTCTGGGCCTGGAGATAGGAAGACCTGAGTTCAAATCCCACCTTACTTACAAAGTGACTCTGGGCAAGTCACTTACTCTCCATTTGCTTCAGTTTCCTCCGTTGTAGAATTGGGATAAGAATGGCTCAGGGTTGTTGTGAAGATCAAACTAGATGATATTTGTAAAAAAAAAAAAACCAAAACCCCAAAACCTCTTACCATAATGCCTGGCACACAGTAGGCACCACATAAATGCTTATTCCCTCTTCCCTTCTCCCTACACATATTCAAAAGTGGTGGGAAGAAACTGGCTTGAAAAATACCCTTAGGGGGCGGCTAGGTGGCGCAGTGGATAAAGCACCGGCCCTGGATTCAGGAGTACCTGAGTTCAAATCCGGCCTCAGACACTTGACACTAGCCGTGTGACCCTGGGCAAGTCGCTTAACCCCCATTGCCCAGAAAAGAAAAAAACAAAAACAAAAACAAACAAACAAAAAGAAAAATACCCTTAAGATGACTTAGTATGGACGAGTGGGACGAGTTCCCTAGGGCGGCCACCAGAGGGCAGCAGGTCGCTATCCTAGTTCCTTAGCGCTTTCTAAAGGGGCTTGAGGGCTGATCCAGGCCTCTAGTCCCATCTTTGCAGGTGAGAGAGAGAATGGAGGCGGAGCACAGGGAATTAATGCCCAGCTGGGACTCCCTGACTCTCAAGCTCACTTCTCTCATCTCCAGCCCAGGAGCCCAGAGCCTGGACAGGGATGCTCCAGCTCCATCCTTCCGCCCTCTCTTCTTTTCCTGCCCCCTCCCCCCCCCCTCCCCCCAGCCTCGTCTATGGGGCTCCAGCCCCGCAGCATCCAAAGAGCCAGGCCACCGACCCCGGGATTTACTGAGCACCCAGGGGTGCCAGGCTCCGCCCTGGGCACGGCCAGAGACGGAAAAGGGAGACAGAGCCTGCCCTCCAGGGACTTGCGTGCTCCTGGGAGAGATGCCTGGGAGAGGGGCTCATGCAAACTACCTCCAAAGGGATTTTTCACGGACTCTCTGTGTATTGGGGCGAGCCTGATTGTTCACGCGAGATTGTTCTTTTTGGGGAGGAGGGGGTCTCTCGTGTCAGTTTTCTTCCTGTCTGAGCAAGTTTCTCTCACTCTTCCATCTACTCTCCTCCCTCATTACAATGTCAGCTTTGGGAGCAAAAGACCGGCTCTTGCCTTTCTTTGTATCTTGGGGCTCAGGCCAGGGACTGGCCCATAGTAGGTGCATATTAAAACACTTGCTGAGTGAGTGATGAGCCTGGAAACAGGTGTTAATTCCAAATGGGCCAGGTAGCTGTGGTGAGGAGGCTCCTGAATTAGTCATTAGCAACTGGAGAACTTTTTACTCTTGGCCGCCCTTGACCAAAAGAGTATTTCATTTTATTCTCACAAAATCCTGGAAATGAGTGCTATTGTCACCCCCAATTTACAGAGGAGAAAACTAAGGCAGACAAAGTTCAAATGACTTGCCCAGAATCACACAGCTAAGTGTCCAAAGCCAGATTTGAACTCAGGTGTTCCTGACTCCTAGGGGCAGCATATAGTCACAGACCTAGTGATGGGAAGACCTGAGTTCAAATCCAGCCTCAGTCATATACTAGCTGTGTGGTCTTGGGCAAGTCACTTAACCCTGTTTGCCTTAGTTTCCTCATCTGTAAAATGAACTGGAGAAGGAAATGGCAAGCCACTCCAATATCTCTGCCAAGAAAACCCAAAATGGGGTCACAAAGAGTTGAACTTGAATGAAACAGCTGAACAACAACAATGAAACTTCCTTACTCCAGGTTCAATGCTGTTAAGGGCTAAAATTCTAGCTAGTCTGTCTAAAATATCCAATGAGTGGTCGCCAATAAATTATAAGCTTTAGCAAGAGTTAGACTTTTAAGCATTTATTAAGGAGAATAAGCATTTTGGTAAAGAGAGAGAAAGGCCTTGATTTCTATATATTAAAGGGAGAGCACATTTCTAGCTCCGCTCTCCACCAGAGTCCAAAGGAAAAAAAGCGAGACTGAGCACCAGTCTCTTCCTTCCTCCTCCCACTAGCCCGTGTCACTTCCTGACTCCTGGTCTTGCCCTCAAAGACCTTAGCTTCATGGGCAGAACTCTTCTACAGTAAGTCTCCAGCAGGTGGTGTCATTCCAATCGTTACAGTGCTCTATTCATTGTGCTACCCAATTCTAATAATATACCACTTCCCGCCTCTGTCTCTTTCTGTGTCTCTGTCTCCCTCTCTCTCCTGCTGCTTTTCTCCCCATATCTGCCTTTTTTATTCCGCCATCATGTATACATTCATATTTATATCTGTTGTCTCATTTGCTTCTCACAACATCTGGATAACTTGTTCCTGAGGCCCCCCCCCCCCAATAGGTTTGAAAAACACTCTAAGCTGAGAGGTTGTAGGGCCCCAATGAGACGACCTTGAACATGAACCTGGACTCAAATCTGGTGCAAATCAAAACCATGTGTCAAGAACTTGCTCTTTTCTTAAAGCAAAATCAGAGAGGAGGAAACTAGAATCCTGTGGTGCCCCCAGGGAATGGATTTCTCCATACCTGTGGGAAGGCTCACCTGGGGGGCTTCCTTGCCTTCTTAGGTCCTTCATGGCACGTGTCTTGTTTTCTCCACTGTGTTTGATATCCTTCATGCCTTAGATTGGAGCCCTGGAGAGATCTGAATTCCAGATTTTATGCCACATATCTGGGACTACACAGACAAGTCCTGGGGAGCTGTCGAGTCACACGGAGTGATCTGAACCCAGACCTGCCTAACTCAACCCAGTAATCTGCCCTCTATGCTCTGTTACTTCCAGGCTTCTTTTTTTGTTTGTTTTTTTTTGTTTGGGCAATGAGGGTTAAATGACTTGTCCAAGGCCACACAGCTAGTAAGTGTCAAGTGTCTGAGGCTGGATTTGAACTCAGGTACTCCTGAATCCAGGGCCAGTGCTCTATTCACTGCACCACCTAGCTGCCCCCACTTCCAGGCTTCTTAAAGTAGGGCCCAGGGACCCCTGGGGGTCTTCAGCACCTTTGTGGGGTATATAAAAGGTTAGAACTGTTTTAATAGGAACATTAGGAGTTTTTAAAACAAAATTAATTAATTTTAGTTTTCAACATTTGTTTAGATAAGATTTCCAATTTCAAATTTTTCTCCCTCCCTCCCATCCCTCCCCCCTCCCCTAGACAACAGGTAATCTGATATAGGTTATATATAGAGAGATATACATGCATATATATATATAATAACATTAAACATATTTCTGCATTAGTCATGTTATATGAGAAGAATCAGAGCAAAAAGGAAAAACCTCAAAAAAGAAAAACAGTATGGTCCAATCTGCGTCCATCTTCCACAGTTCCTTTTTTTTTTCCTGGATTTGGAGAGCCTTTTCCATCATGAGTCCTTTGGAACTTTCTTGTTCTGTTGTATTGGTGAGAAGAATCTAGTCGATCACAGTTGATCAACACATAATGTTGATGATACAGGGAACACTGGCAGTTTTAATTTCTAATATGGTAACTATTAATAACTATAACCAGGCCTGGGCTGGAGACAGTTTGTACTGGCTAGAGAGAGTCAGTTGTTAAAAATTCAGCATGAACTTTTACACCTTTGAAATCAGCAAATGCTACCAATTGGGGCTTGATTTATTGTTCTGTTTATTTTCTAGATTTAAGAAAGTGATGCAGATTGAACTTAAAAGTGTGTCCTATGTTTTTGGAGAGGTGGGTGTTAAATGTTTGCCAGAACAAACAAACAAAACCTTGTTGGAACCCTGAGCAAGTCACTTAACCCTCATTGCCCCCCCCCCACAAAAAAGAGTTTAAAGGGGTCCTGAGACCAAAAAGTGTGAGTGTCCCTGCTCTTGAACAACCAAAGACTGGATGAATATCACACCTTGCTCTAGAACAAGTGCACCCCTTTCCCTCCTCTTCCTCTCCTCTCACTCTCTTCTTAACCCCTTACAATCTGGCTTCCAACATCACCAGTTCATCTCCACAGGGCCCAGTGATCCCCTGGCTGCCAAATCCAACAGGCTTCTCAGTCCTTGTCCTTCACCTCCCTACAGCCTTTGTACTGTCCACCACTCTCTTCTCTCCAGGCTTGTCTGACATTTCTGTCTCCTGGTTCTCCTCTTGCCTACCTGAGACCTCCTCCATCTCCTTTGCTGTATCTTCATCCAGGTTATGCCTGTTAGTCCATCAGTGGTGCCCCACAGGACTCTGTCCTGGGCCTTCTTTTTTCTCCCTCCATACTACTTCACTTGGTGATCTCACCAACTCCTTTGGATTCAGTGCTCTTTGTGCTGAGGGCTCTCAAATCTTCCTATCCAGCCCTCACTTCTCTCTTGACCTTCAGACTTTCAGCTGCCTTTTGAACATCTCAAGCTGGATGTCCCATAGACATCTTAAACTTGCCATGTCCAAGACATCTTTCCTCCTATTCCTTCTTCTTTTCCTAACTTCCCTATTATTGTCTAGGACACATCCTCCTCTCGGGCACCCGGTCAGAACCATCCTCAACTCCTCACTCTCTCTCACCCTTGACATCCCATCAGTTTTCAAGCTCTATTGTTTTTACCTTCATGACATCTCTCAAAGTACGGCACCTAATCTCCATCAGGCACTCATCACCTCATACCTGGACTATTCTGTTAGTCTACCGATTGGTCCTCTTGTCTCAAGTCTCTGCCCACCCCAATCTGTCCTTTACTCCTCTGTTGAATGGAGCTTCCTAAAACACTGGTCTGACCATATCACTCCTCTCCCCCCAACTCAATAAACACCAAGGGTTCCCTATTAACTCCTGGATAAAGTAGAAAATCCTCTGTTTGACTTTTAATTTTTTTTTTGTGTGTGTGTGTGTGTAGCAATTGGGGTTAAGTGACTTGCCCAGGGTCACACAGCTAGTGTTAAGTGTCTGAGGCTGGATTTGAACTCAGGTACTCTTGACTTCAGGGCCTGTGCTCTATCCACTGTGCTATCTAGCTGCCCCCCTCTGTTTGACTTTTAAAGCTCCTTATAACTTGTCCTCTTCCTACCTTTCTTGTCTTCTTACACTCCATGTATTCTTCTTTTGTTTTTGTTTTTGCAGGGCAAGGAGGGTTAAGTGACTTGCCCAGGGTCACACAGCTAGTTAAGTTTCAAGTGTCTGAAGCCAGATTTGAACTCAGGTCCTCCTGAATCCAAGGCCAGTGCTTTATCCACTGCACCACCTAGCTGCCCCTTACACTCCATGTAGTCTTTGATCTAGCGACACTAGCCTCCTTGCCATTCCAAGGACAAGACACTGTGCCTCTTCACTGGTTGTTCCCCATACCTGGGATCCATCTCCCTTCTCATCTCTGCATCCTGGCTCCCTTGACTGTCTTCAAACAGTCTCGCCTGAATGAAACCTTTCCAGTACCCTTTAATCTTGGTACCTTCCTGTAGAATATGCCCCAATTTATGCTTGACTGTACATATACTTGCATGTATATTGTCTCTCCCATTAGATTGTGAGCTTCTCCAAGACAGGTGTTACTTTAATTAATTAATTATTTATTTAGTGGGTCAATGAGGGTTAAGTGACTTGCCCAGGGTCTCACAGCTAGTAAGTGTCAAGTGTCTGAGGTCAGATTTGAACTCAGGTCCTCCTGAATCCAGGGCTGTTGTTTTATCCACTGCGCCACCTAGCTGCCCCCGGCAGGTGTTACTTTTAAATCTTTTCTTTGTATCCTCAGTTCATACCACAGTGCCTAGCACACAGTTGGCATTTCATAAATGCTACTTAACTGACTTTTGTCTTTTCTAGAAGACTACCCCCACCATCAACCTCACTCTTTCTCTAATTCAATGTATCTCTATGAAGTGGCCCCTACCCTGCTGCCTAGAGATATACCCAAGTCTCTCTGTAGTAAAACAAAATCCTCAACAGATTCTACCTTCCTTCATAGCTATTATTCTATCTTTCCTTTCCTCATCTAAGCTTTAAAAAATAAAAATTTTTATTTAAAGTTTTGAGTTCCAAATTCTATCCTTCCTTCCCACCCTCCTCTTCCCTCCCCTAGCCCCCAGGCAGTATATCAGATATTGGTTATTCCTGTACAACTATGTAAAACATTACTATATTAGTCATTTTGTATAATAAAACTTGAATAAAAGAAAAAATGAAAGAAAATGAAAATAATATGCTTCAGTCTGTGTTCCATCAATTTCTGTTATTTCTTTGGAAGTGAATAGTCAGCTTCATCATTAGTCCTTTTGAATTGTCTTGGATCATAGTATTACTGAGAATAGTTAAGTCATTCACAGTTCTTCATCAAACAATATTGCTGTCTCTGTGCACAACGTTCTCTTGCTTCTGCTCACTTCACTATACATCAGTTCATATAGGTCTTTCCAGGCCTTTCTGAAGTCATCATGCTTGCCCTTTCTTATAGCACAATAATATTCCATCACCATAATATACCACAGCTTGTTTATCTGTTCCCCAATTGATGGACATCCCTTTGATGTCCAATTCTTATCCACCACAAAAAGAGCTGCTAGAAATATTTCTGTACAAATAGGTCTTTTTCTCTTTTTGTGGATGTCCTTGTGGTATACACCTAGCAGTGGTATTGCTGGATCAAAGAGTATACACAGTTCTATAGCCCTTTGGGCATAGTTCCAAATTGCTCTCCAGAATGATTGGATCTGTTCACAACTTCACCAACAGTGGGTTTTCAGTTAATCTTTTTAAAAAAAGCTATCCACACAATACAGTGATCCAAGATAATCCCTAAAAACTAATGATAAGGCACACTATCCACCTCTAAAGAAAGAACTGACATTGATTGAACACAGACTGAAGCATATTTTTCACTTTTTTCTTTTTTTAAGTTTTCTTATACAAAATGACTAATATTGTAATGTTTTACATAATTGTGCATGCATAACCTATATCTGATTGCTTATCACCTCAGGGAGGTGTAGGGGCATGGGAAGGAGGGATAGAATTTTGAATTTAAAACTTTAAATAAAAATGTTTATTATTTTTTAAAGGTATGTATACTTGTAGCCTACCCTTCCTCTCCTCTCACTCTCATCTAACTTCATTTTTCAATTGACACTACTCTTTCCAAAGTTAAAATGATTTTTTAATTGACACTAGATTTTTCTAGTTCTTATCCTTGGTTCTTGGGTTCTTTATACTTGACACTATTGAGCACTTTCTTCTCCCGAATGCTCCCCTCTGCTTGTTTTGATTGTTTGATTGGTTTGTTTTTGGTGACCCTCCAAGGTTCTATCCATGGTCTTTTCCCTCTCTCCTCTGTCACTTGGTGCTTTCACAAGGTCCAATAGCTCCAGTGATCACCTCTATACAGATGATTTCCAGTTCTCTTTACTCAGCTCTAGCTTCTCTTCTGAACTCTGATCCCTCATCACCAGCTATTTATATGACATTTTGGACTGGATGACCAATCTTAAAACTGAATATCCCATTTCAAACTCAACAAGTATCCCAAACAGAACTCATTATCTTTTCATCCAAACTGGCCCCTCTTCCACATTTCTTTATTATGTTGAGGCTACCAATATCCTTCCAGTCAGCAAGATTGGAAGCTTCAGTATCTTCCTCAGCAACTCTTTACCCTTGTTGTTATGATTGTTTAGTCTTTTTTCAGTTGTGTCCAACTCTTCATGACCCCATCTGGGATTTTCTTGGCAAAGATGCTGGAGTGGCTTGCCATTTACTTCTCCAGCTCATTTTACAGATGAGGAAACTGAGGCAACAGGACTAAGTGACTCACCCAGAGTTACACAGCTAGTAAGTGTCTCAGGCCAGATTTGAACTCAGGAAAAGGTCTTCCTGACTCCTGACCCAGCACTCTGTGCACTAAGGTGTCACTGAACTGCCCTTCCTTGCTCCTACTCAGCCTAGATCTTCCATCAGTTGCCAAATTCATTTGCTTCTTTGTCCAAACAACTCTTGGATAACATTCCTTCCTTTCAACTCCCCCACCTACCACCCTACTTCTAGCCATTGCCATCTGTTGCCTGAACTATTATTACATAGCCTTCTTCTTCTTTTTTTTTTTTTTTTTTGCAGGGCAATGAGGGTTAAGTGACTTTCCCAGTCATACAGCTAGTAAGTGTCTAATGTCTGAGGCCAGATTTGAACTCAGGTCCTCCTGAATCCAGGACAGGTGCTTTATTAACTACACCACCTAGCTGCCCCTACATAGCCTTCTTACTGGCTCCCCTTCCTCGTCTTTCTTTATTACCAACCATCTTCCATAATGTTCTACAGCTAATTTGCTAAAGCACAAATCTGATCATATCATTTCCCTGCCGAAACCAATATACTTGAGTGGCTCCAAGGGTCTAGTCTTACTGGTCTGCTTTCAGTTTCTTACCCTTGACACTCCATCCCTCATCTCTGTGCCTTTGCCTTGGCTGTCTCCCATGCCCAGAATGTCTTCTCTCCTCATCCCCATCTCCTAGAATCCTTGACTTGCTGTACAACTCAACTAAAATTCCATCTTATTTTTCCCCAAGCAACATATTCTTCAAGAGTCCTCTCCTGGTTCCCTCTGTTGCCAGTCTCTTCCCCTTGAAGATTACCTTGTATATCTAGTTTTATGTAGTATTTCTTTACTTATGGGCACGTGGACTTTTTTGTTAAAATGCAAACTTCCTGAAAAAATCAGTTCTATTTTTACCTTTTCTTTGTATCTCAGGGATTAGTACAATTCCTGGTATATAGTGGGTGTGTAACGAATGCTTATTGGGAGATTCATTGATTGGTTGCCTGGTTGGTCCCAGGGGGCTGACACAGGATGGGGGGGGGCAATGGATAGAAGCTGCAAAGAGGCTCCAGGAAGACTGTTCTTTCGGTGGGATGGGTAGCCTTGCTTGCAGGTGGAGTTTCCCCTCATTGGAGGTTTTCAGACAAAGACTGGATGACTAGTCTGTGGTGGTGAGAATTTATCTTCAGGAGTGGGTTGGAAGACATGGCCATTGAGGTCTCTTCTAAATGAATGAAAAAGAAGACAAAGATTTTCTTCTGTGTAAGTTACTGATATTCTCCCATTTCAGCAGAATTTCTGGCTCAGATGATTCATCTGTTTCCCTGCCTGACTCAATAACTTAGTAATCCTCACCTCACCTCCTTTTCTTTGGCATACAGTATTTTCCAGTGGAAACTTTGAAAGGACATTCCAGAAACCATATGACACACAGTCCATGATGATTTATGAACATTTGAAAAACCATTGTTTCCCAATCGCACTTTTGGTGCCTGCACATGTGCAGACTAGGCTGGCTTCTCCTTCCCCTTGTTATCAGTCTGCTTTGCTGAATATTGACTGGCAGATGTGTTCCAGTTATTCTGTAATGATCCCATTTCCTCTGCATTGCCTTTTTTGACCAACCCTCCTGGCTTCATTTTGTTGAGTCAGCCAAGTTATTCTGTGTCCTTTCTTGTTCTTATCCATGGTCCCTCAGACTTAAGGATTTGAATTTTGAAAATGTTCACATGGGCTATTGCCTGTGCCAAGATGACTTTGGTTATGTCCTTTGTTCTTTGTCTACTTTTAAAAAGGAACCTATCATGTATATGGGCAGCTAGGTGGCACAATGGATAGAGCATCCAGCCTGAGGTCAAGAAGACTTATCTTCCTGGATTCAAATTCATTCTCAGATACCGGTTGTGTGACCCTGGGCAAGTCACTTAATTTTGTTTGCCTCCATTTCCTGGAGAAGAAAATGGAAAAACTCTGATATCTTTGCTAGAAAATACCAGATGGGGTCACAAAGAATGTGACTAAATAATGACTGAATGACAACAATCAACAATGACAGCGACATTTATGTAGCACTTACTAGGTAGTAGGCACTATGATAAATATCTTACCATTATTGCCTCATTTGATCCTCATAACAACCTGGGAGGTAGGTGCTGTTATGATCTCATTTTACCATCGAGGAAACTGAGGCAGACAAAGGTTAAGTGACTTGCCTAGTGTCACATAGCTGGAAAGTGTCTGAGGCAGAAATTGAACTCAGGTCTTCCTGACTCTAAGCCCAGCTCTCTGTGCACCGTAGCACCACCTAGTTGCCAATCTTCTGTTAAGTCAGTAGTAGATGCCATGTGTTCTTTTTTTTTTTTTTGGTGACTTGCCTCAGCATGAGAATGTATTTTTGAGACACGAGGAGACCTTGGGCAAGTGCCTTCTTGTCTCTCAGCCTCAGTTTCCTCATCAGTAAAATGAGAGGTTGGATTAGATGACCAGTGAGGTCTCTTCCAGGTTCCAGTAGCCACTCCTCTCAATTTAGCTGTAACTTAGGGTTGGTGGAGAAGAGGCAACCGTTTAGGTCCTTTTTAGTGCATGTCGCAGATCCCTTTCATAGTCTGGTGAGCCCTATGGGACCCTCCCTCAGAATTGCCCCCCCATGGTAGGTAATGCTACATTTCATTAGCGTTGGTAAGAATAAAGATGCTTTTTTCCTGTCCAAGTTCATGGATCTACCTGGAATCTACCCACAGATTTCATGGGGACCAGATGAGGCAGGGTGAGGCCAGACAGGCTGGGATCAGACTGTGGATGACGTTGGCTTATTTGTGTGTGGGAGTGATGGGGTCACAGCAGTAAGGCCGGCAGGTGCAGGCTTCATAAGACCAGAGCACATGCTGGAGTTCTGGCACAGAGACTGCAAAGGAGAACCAGGGTGGAGTCCAAAGGTCTTGGGGCCTGAGTGGAGTTGGGGGTACAGAAGGGAGAGAAGTCAAGATCACTGCAAGGGTCTCAAACTGGGGTTTCTGCAGAAATTACAAGGGAAGACAACAAGGACTGGTTTGGGAGGGAGAGAAGGGAAATGACATATGGAGCTTGATGTATGTTCATAGGCCCATCGATTTAGACCAGAAAACCTTAGAGGTTGTCCAATCTAACCCATTTTATTAATTCATAATTTTTCTTCTGACCTTGAACATCACATAAAATCACCATTCCCACATGCACAGTAGAAGAGAAAAGAGGACTGCACCTGGGACTCCTGCTCTCCAAGGGTACAAGTTGATTTTTTTTAAAAAATGTGTTACAAATTCAACATATCACTTTCAAAGCTGTCCCCTTTGGGATTCTTTCTGGTGTCTTTGGTGGTTTTTTTAAAAAGATGCTTTGGCGGTCATCTTTTCTTTCTTTTCTGATTTACTACTTCACCCTTATCTCTATTCTGCCTCCGCCCCAGAGCCAACTGGGAAATAGAAGAACAAAGCCCTTGTAACAAATAACAGTCAAACAAACTCAATTCTCACACTGGCTCCTAACTGAGAATGTGTGTTTCATTCTGTGTCTTACGTCAGTAGGGGGATGTCATCAGTCATCAGTCCTTTGGAATTGTGGTTGGACATTGTACTGATCGCAGTTCTCAAGTCTTAACACTTCATTTTACAGAGGCTGAGGGAGATTCAGTGACTTGCCCAGGGCCCACAGGTAGTAAGCAGCAGAACTGGGAGGGGGTTGAGGACCTCTGACTTCAAATACATTGTTCTGTTCAATGGGAATTGAATTGCTCATAGTTTATGATCTATCCAAGTTGATATAGGCCATAAGTGTCAGAGGCATGATTCGAACACAAATCCACTGAGATGTCCACTATTTAGGTGGAAATGTGGATCTGGAGTCTGGGAAAGAAGCAAGAGTTAGAGATGGAGATATGGGTTTGTCATTTCCAGAGGGAAAATTGTGGAATCCACCAGGGTGGCTGAGCTCTTTGAGAACCTAGAGAAAGAAGAGAAAAGGGCAAGAGACATGTCAGGAGAAATGGTGGAGAAATCGTAGCCCAAGAGGTCAGCCTTGTGTCTCCTAAATGCTCAGTCTGGCAATACCCTGTGCGAAATAGCTTTTTGTGGCTCCTGTTTATCTTAGTCTGAGTTCAGAGAGACATGTATCTTTCCTGAGGGGCGTTAAAGCATTCCTCATGATTTAGCCAGACTCTTCCAAAGCCCTGTTAGGATTTGTGACCCAAACCTGCCAGAATGTAGTCACAGAAAGCACTTTGGTAAAAAGGATCTTGGCCAAAGTCTTCCCACACAACTCTGGGAAGTGGGCGCTACAGTGTGGTTTGACTCCTTTTACAGGAACGTTTACTGAGTCTTGGAGAGGCAGGTTGATTGACCAGGGTCATACAGCTTATGTGAATGTTCGAGATGAGATCTGGCCTGGGGGTCCTCCCAAACCCCCCCAAGTCTCCCGGGCCCCAAGAAATCTCCCAAAGCCCCACAAATCCAACCCTCTTCCCACAACTGACATCATGCTAAGAGGAGAAGAGGGAGTGATTCTCTGCTTATGTTCCTTCCCGGCTCTCTCATAAAGTATCACCGAGTGTTTTATACCACATGCCCCTGGCAGGTGGATGATATCTCACCTATTTGCTTATGAGGGGACAGAATTTTTCTGGAAGTTGATTCTTATTATTTACAATTTGTTGTTGTTGAGTCATTTTTCACTTGTTTCTGATTCTTTGTGACCCACATTTAGGGTTTTCTCAGCAGAGATACTGCAGTGGTTTGTCATTTCCTTCTTTAGCTTATTTTACAGATAAGGAAACTGAGGCAAGCAGGATTAAGTGACTTGCTGAGGGCCACACAGCTAGTATATATCTGAGGCTAGATTTGAACTCAAGAAGATGAGTCTTCCTGATTCCAAGCCCAGTGCCATCCACTGCACCACTTAGCTGTCTATTTACCATTAGTTTTATGTTATTTACAATGTCTTATGCCTTAATTAAATGTCTTTGCAATTGGGAAAAAAGTTTTTTCTTTAGGTCTTCATAATTCATAATCCTAAATAATAAAACCAAAATAACTGGAGCAACCAATCCTAGAATTAGAAAGTAGCTATTTTGTGTTTTATTGTATTTAGGATCACCATTCCCCCTCCTGATCTTTGCTGCTTTTTTTTTTCAGAGAATGCTTTAACAGTTTTTCTGATTCTTTTCTCCCCTCTCCTCCTCCTTTTTCTGGCAGCTACAACAATATTTGAAGCTGGAAAAGACAAGTTGAATCCGGATGAATTTGCTGTAGCACTAGATGAGGCTCTTGGAGACTTCGCATTTCCAGACGAGTTTGTCTTTGATGTATGGGGTGCCATTGGTGATGCCAAGCAAGGGCGAATACAGTGAGGCGGGATGCTTTGCTTTGGAAGGCCTCTACTGAGTAGAAGCTCCAACTCTCATTTCTTGAAACAACATCAACAACGCTTATGTAGGATGAGGTTTCTGATGCTCTTGTGAACACCATCTGGTTGGATGGGATGTGTGTATTTGTGTCACTTACTCCTAATGAAAAAGTAAACAACCCAGACTCATTGCCCTGGTTTCTGGGCAATTTTTACAGAACAGCTATGTGTTGTGAATGTGTGCTAAATATTATCACTGGAGGGGCAGCTAGGTGGCACAGTGGATAGAGCACCAGCCCTGGATTCAGGAGGACCTGAGTTCAAATACGGCTTCAGACACTTGACACTTACTAGCTGTGTGACCCTGGGCAAGTCACTTAACCCCAATTGCCTCACCAAAAAAAAAAAAAATTATTGCTGGAAACATTAGCTCAGTGTGTTCACGGATGTGGATACCCCCAGCTTTCCTATTTCCCACAGTGGACGCATGGCTTTTTGTTCTTTCTGCATAACTCTTTTGCAGAATTTTAAACTGTGCAAGGAAATTTTGGGGTTCAAATTTTGGGATTTTTTAAAGCATTCAAATCGCTTCTCTTTCTATTCTTAGGTAAAGCTGAGATAATTGGGGGATAAAAGAGGCTCTGGAAAGGCCCCTAGCAGGCAGACACATTGCTTTTGAATTACTAGGGGATAGAAGAAGGCCACTAATCTCTCTGGGCCCTCATTGTCATGTCTCAAACTAGGGAATGTTCTTTCCTTGGTGTTTCTTCTTCCCAGGTGTTCTTGTATAGTTCAATTGAATCCAGTGATTATGCGAACAATAATTCCCTAGGGAGTAGGTGATATTTTTTGGTTTATTTTTTGTTATTTGTTGGTTAATAATGATTACTATGTTCCAGGGACTTTACAATTATTATCTCATTTGATTCTCATAACCACGCTGGGAGATAGGTGCTATTATTGCCTCCATTTACAGAGAAGGAAACTGAGGCAAGCAGTAGTGTCTGAGAGCAGATTTGAACTCTGGTCTTCCTGAGTTCAAGTCTGGCCTCAGACACCTTATAGCTGTGTGGCCCTTGGCAAGTTGCTTAGCCCTGTTGGCCTCAGTTTCTGCTTCTATAAAATGAGATGGAGAAGGAAATGTAAAACTGCTTCAGTATCTCTGCCAAGAAACCCCCAACAGGCACACAGAGAATCAGACACGGCACAAAAACAACTCCACTGAACTTCCTGACTCTAGGCCCAGTGCTCTGTTCATTGGGCTATCTAGCTGCCTGATTGGTGGGGGAGGGGGCTGGGAAGAAGAAGTCAAAAAGGAGGCTGCCATAGACATTTAAACAACTGCATTTCTCCATCCATCACCAAACTGTCTGGAGCCTTCTCGTTCTGGGTTTATGTTCTTTGCAATATCTTCCTATTTGAGATGTTTACTCATAACAAGGTGACAGCTGAGATAATGCTTTTTGTTCTTGGAGATGGAATATAACTTTTGCACCCCATGGAACTGCCTCCAGACATATCTTTTTGGAGGTGACGAGATGGCAGAAAATGGTAATATCTAATATGTTATTTAATGGCTCTAAGATTTGAGCACAATTGTTCCAAAGCCTCATGCTATTTGAGGAAATTAGGAAATAAATGACTGTGCTGTGAAGTGATTCGGACATTTCAGAAATGGGAGATCGAAGGCAAAGGAATGGGTTTGGGCAGAGATCATTGAATTAGTCAGAGCATGATGTCCACAGACAGTTCTCTCAAAGTCCTATGGGAAAGATATTCCCTCTTACTTTTGGTAATCAGAGATAACAACCTGTAAGGAACAGATCCCAGGAAATCAGGAATCA
The DNA here is from genome assembly GCF_019393635.1 of Dromiciops gliroides. NCBI lineage: Eukaryota > Metazoa > Chordata > Mammalia > Microbiotheria > Microbiotheriidae > Dromiciops > Dromiciops gliroides. The sequence goes on along the minus strand of NC_057864.1, from coordinate 407,834 downwards.
CTTCTTTCCCAGGCTGGGTTATTGCCTAGATAGTCCTGTTGTTTTCTTTAGAAATGTCCATCTTTATATCATGGTGGGAATCAATGAAAAAATATGAAAGAAGGTGGTCTAGTAGTACCAAATCTCAAACTGTATTATAAAGCAGTAATTATCAAAACAATCTGGTATTGGCTAAGAAATAGGTAGATCAGTGGAACAGAACAGATAGAAATTACACTGTAGTAAATTACTATAATAATATAATATATTATATGAATAATAATATAGTATAATAATAGTCTAATAATCTAGTATATGATAAAACTAAAGATCCAAGCTTTTGGAACAAAACTCATTATTTGACAAAATAATGGGAAAGCTGGAAAACAGTATGGCAGAAACTAGGTATAGACTAACATTTCACACCATATACTAAAATAAGGTAAAAATGGGTACATGATTTGCACATAAAGGGCGATACCATAAGCAAATCGAGAGAGCATGGAATCGTATATCTGTTAGATTTATGGACAGAGGAAGAATTTAGGACCAAAGAAGATATTGTTTGATGAAGAACTTGGAATGACTTGACTATTCTCAACAATGCAATGATCCAAGACAATCCCAAAGGACTATTGATGAAACATACTATCCACCTCCAAAAAAAGAACTGATATTGATGTAACACAGACTGAAGCATGCTATTTTTTTTTACTTTCATTTTTTCTTTTAATCAAGTTTTCTTGTACAAAATGACAAATATGGTAATGTTTTACATAACCATACCTGTATAACCTGTATCTGATTGCTTGCTGCCTCACAGAGGGGGGAGGGAAGGAGGGATAAAAATTGGAACCCAAAACTATAAATAAAAATGTTTATTACATTAAAAAAATCATACTATAAAAAAAGAAATGTCAGACTTTGACTAGCACCTGCATTGACCGAATTGTCTGAATCCAGCTGAGTTTGATGGCATCTGAACCCAAATACAAGTGGAGGTTCAAGAATTCCCACTGTATAACAGGAGTAGATTAGAAACTGTTGGATTTCTGGCTGCGGTTGCAGGGAATTTCATGAGTGCAGCTAATCTGTCTTTCATTAGTTGGAAGTCTTAGTCTTTTCATTAGAAGTTTTCAAAATACCTACTGTTATTAGCCTCAACCCTTTCTTTTCATGGTGAGATAGGAGATGTAGAGATGAAAAATAGAGGATTACAAGGAATGGGATAAGTTTTGGACCACTTAATGTGTGCAAGCAAGAATTGAGAGCCAACTTTTTAGTATGGTGGCCTCACTTTTCTCAATTACTGCCCATTCATTCAACAGGATCAGATCTTTCTTAAAAGATATTCTTTATCTCATTTGATATCAGATAGAAATTTAGAAATTTACAAGCTATTATTTGTTATTCATGAATATGAGACTTGTACTCCCCCCATCCCAATTTGGATCTTTATATGTGTAAAAAAATTAATTATTACCTAGAAAAATTGGTCTGAAAAATTATATAATTGGACTTATGAAAAATTATAAGTTTACAAAAAGTCCTGCCTCGGTCGCCATTCAAATGTAAAATATTTTTGATGACTAGGGCTAATTTGGGGGGGGGGGGACACTAATCTGTGGATTACTAATCTGGGGACTTTTGACTAACTGGTTATCCGACTGCTATTAATTTAATGTGGGCCCTTTATAAAGTTCCACCACACTGCTCCACTCCCCAAATTGACAAGCAAAATATTAAGAAGCCTCTTAACTAAACAATCAAAGCAGAGTTTATTTATGAGATACAATTTAAAATTATGAATACAGGGAAATAAAATGTACAACCTGACTGCATTCTGGGTGTCTCTTTCCACCTTCTGGGCCTGGAACTTTTTTAATACAATAAGGGCTGTTGCCGCCTCTTGCCTTAGGGTATATTCCACTTTCCTTGCTCTGCTACTTTCTAACTCCGAGCCCCTTTCACTTTGTAAATCCCCCTGCTTCTAGCTTCCCTCTCCTTACTGAACCGCTGAACCCCTGGGTTTTTCTCTCACCGACCTCTCCTTCCATTCTCCTAGTGCTCCAGTCTTTCTGCTCTCTTAATCTCGTCACCTCCCTCTTAATCTTGTCTGCTGGCCTCCTTGCTCTTAGCTTTTTCTCCTTACTCTGTCTCTTTGTGCTCCAGCCTTTCTGCTCTCTTAATCTCACTTTCTCCAACCTGTACCCTATGCTGACCGCTTCTGTGCTCTCCGCTGCCTCCTGTTCTGTCTGTCTGTCTGCTCTGTCAGTCTGCCCTCTGCCGCCTTTGTCGCCCCTCTAATCTTGTCAGCCCCCTTCTCTGTTCTTGTCTGCTAGCCCCCCTGAGTCTAACTCCCAGGTCTATATATATCTTTCTTTTCTCCACTCAAATCTTGGGGCTTTTTGTGCCCCCACAGACCAAGCTAGTCCTCCAGCCAGGGGTGTGGCTGGGGCTGGGGGGACGCTTGAGCATTACATGCCTCAGCACAGGCTACACCAGAGCCCGGCCTGGATAAGCCCGGAATCTCTCAGATTCTCTCAGATAGCTCCGCTCAGGGAGGAGGGAGCTGGGGGCTTTCTCCCCCCCCACCCCAGCTGTCTGACCTGGCGTCTTGTACAGCCCATGGGGCTTTTTGGCTCAGCTGAAGCAGAGGGGGAGGGGCACCAGCACCTCTGACACAGAAAAGCCTTGAGGGCCTAAGGCTTTCTAATCTCAGCCTAAAGGTAGGGTCCCCAAATCAGAATAAATTTCCACATATGCCAACACTCAATACATTATTCCCATTTTCTTTAAGCCAAGATGGCTATTTACAAATGGGCACTGACCCATAGTTCCACAAAAAATAGATGCTCATTGTTATTGAGGGAGACAGCTACTTGAAGAGTGCAGCTTTGAAGAAGATTCAATGCTCTTTGTTGAACACCAAATGTAGAGTATGTACAGTGCACACTCAAGATGTTTGTTGAATAAGAGTTTGGGCTTTTAAGTCTCCATGCCCATGTTCCAATCATAACCTAATGGGTCAGAGTTGAGCCAGCAAGAATTTTGTTCCTCACTGAGTTTCTTTTCATTATTGCTTATAATGTTACCTGAGTTTCAGGCCTTCTTGTGCTGATAGAATTAAAAAAAAACTCAACCAAGATTCTCAAAATTTTATTTTGGTCTTTGACAAACAATTGAATAAACAAATGTCTCTCATCAATCAATTTTCTAGCTCAAAGAGACCTTGGAAGTCAGCTGGTCTAACACCAGTTTCTGTTGAAATTTTGTGTATATTGTTTGTTTCTCCTGCACAGACATTTCCATTCCTACAACCTACACCCTGAACTGACCCTTGTAACAAAGAGGATCAGTCAAACGGGACCGATGAACAAACCGACCAGAGCAGATGGGTGTTCCACATTCAGGTAGCATGCTCCTCTATGTCTCTACTGAAATTGGGTCCAAGATTGGTCATGAAAAGGAATGAACTCACCCACATTTTAGGGTTGTTTTCATTGACCTTGTTGTTGCTGTATACATTGTTTGTCTGGTCCTGCCTGCTTCCCTTTTGTTACTTCTTATCAGTCTCCCTACATTTCTTTGAATTCCTTTAGTCATCCTTTGTTATTGCACAAAAATATTCCATTCCAGTAATAATCCCTCACTTACAGTTTTTTTTTAGTGAGTGAGAGACTCTTCTCCCTCCATCTGGATGTTTAGAGGTCAATTCTCATGGGCACCATCACTTTTTTCTTCAGAAGGCATTGTTGCAGGATTTTTTCTGTTTACACGTGTATTTAATCATTTTCGAATTCCCTAGCTTCTTAAACTGTGGGTCAAATCACTGAATGTGGGGATTTCAAACAATTTGGTATAAGTGAGAGGTTATGTATGCCTGTTTTATGTACCTTTATGCCCTGGGCTGGTGTAAAAATGTCTTGGGTGAAAAGGGGTCAAGAAGAGTGGAAACAACTTAAGAAGCCCTGCTCTCATCAATAGATAGTCATCTTATTTTCAATTCTCTGCTACCACAGATAGCAATGCCAGCAATATTTTGCTGTATATGGGAGGAGCCTTTCCTTTTCTGTCTTGTCTTCTCTGAGGTACATGTCCAACAATGGCATGGTTAAGTCACAGGGTCTGAGACAGCTTACTAATATTTCCCCACATAATTCAAATTTATTTTCAGATCAGTGGGACCACTTCACAGCTCTACCTGCAGTATATGAGTGTGCCTACTTTCTTTATAGGGATTTCACACCATTGAATGCTCAGCGACATTTATTTATTGTCACATGTTTGGGTGCTTGAAAATCTCTTTTGTAAAAGAATTTTGGTTGTTCTGGACACATTATGTACATTTCTGATGATTATAAATTGTCATTCACTGAGTTTGTGGTTGATTCTAAGACCAAAATTCTATAGTGAAAATTAATGCCAGAGTTAGTTTCTGAAACCTTAGCATACAATGTGCCCAATGAGCCAAACCACACTGGAGAGATGAGGAGTTCATTTCTCCTCAGTGCTCTAACTTGGAACATTTCCCCCATTACTGGAACAAACTTTTGCTGAGCAGGGATAAGCTATTTTTTCTCCTTTTAGTGCCAGGGAGAGGCCTCATCAAGCCTGAGGAGAGACACCCTGGTCTTTACCAGTCACTTATTCCATCCTAACAAGGAAACTCAATCAATTTCTTTTGTAAAAGAAGTTTTCTAAAGGGTAATGGCTCTATTGAGTAGATGCCTCCTATTACCTAAAGATCTCAGAGTACTTTTAATGCAGTGTCTCTCTCACTCACACCCCACAGTTATCCCTAAAAGCACATCCATGCGAAAAGGCTTCTGTTATTAGTCTGCTGAAGGTGTTGGGTCAGGAGAACTATTAGAAGGTGACAGGGACAGGACATGGAATTCTAACCGTCAGTTAGAACTCCCTTTGAAAAATGGCACTTCATTATCTTCTTGACACATAGAATGTTTCTGGAAACCTGGAGTGGACAAAATGTCACAGATCATCCTTGTCCCAAGTACCCAGAAGCTGTGTTCTGGAAAAGTACTCCTAGCTCTTCATTCCCACAAAGGTGGAATTGTGGGCAGCTTCTGAGCTCCCAGAGCTATTCCATTCGGATGTTTTTTTACCTGCTTGTCACCCTACAGAACTACAGCCTTAAAGAAAAGCTGGCTTCCCAAAAGCAGTTTTAGGAAAATATTTTATATCCTTCAGCGTTTCCTGTAATAGTCTATCCCTCCCCTAGCCCCTCATGTCATCTCCCTCTTCAAACTTTTTTTTACTTAGCTCTTCAATGGGCTTGTGTCTTTCTTTCCCCCAGAACATGACCTTTCTGAGGGCAGGGACTGTTTCCTTTTGGTCCATGTTCCCCGTGCTAAGTACAAATGCCCTGTATTCCACAGGTAATGTAATAAATGATGGTCGAATTGCATAATAATGATTAAAATATTTTAAATTTTTATTGTTCAGTCACATCGACTCCTTGTGACCCTGTTTTGGATTTTCTTGGCAAAGATATGGAATGGTTTGCCATTTCCTTCTTCAGTGGATTAAGGCAAACAGAGGATGTGACTTGCCCAGGATCACACAACTAGTAAATGTCTGAGCCCCTGGCTCTCTGCACTATGGTTTCCCCCCCCCCCCCCCAGCAACATAACACAAGGAAATATCTCCCCCTCTCCCAACCATGCTTTTTCAGAGAAACCTGAAGAGATTCCTGCAGCTTTTCCCAGTTCTAACACTAATTGTTGCTCTAATTTTGCATGCCTGGAGGCAATGACCCACCCTCTAGAAGCTTTAATCCCCTAGCACCTGGAGGCAAAGTGGGGGAAGAGGAATCCAGGCCTGAGTTCAAAATCAAGTCTGATTCAAATTGCACTGGTCCCTCCCCTCCTCTCCAGACCCCACCCTCTACTCCTCCTATGGCCAAGCCCATAGCTTCCCCTGCCTGGGAAGTCCAGAGATCTGGTGCGCATGCTCAACTTTTTCTACCTGCATTTGCAGCTTCAGGCTCAGCCCTTCCCCAGCCTGGCTGTGCTTCTGAGACAACCTTAGAAAACCCTTTAAATTCCAGATATGCTCGTTTTGTTCATAATTTTGCTAACCTGCTTTTGTCTTTAATTAGTAATCTTATAAAGCATTTGTATGGTGAAAAGACTGACAGACAATATAGAGGGGTTAAAGAAGAAAAACTTAAGCTGAATGAGAATGACAATCATCACCATAGTTCAAGACTCCGCTTCTTTTGCCATGGAAGTATATATATTTTACAGAAATGTAGAAGTAAACAGCAAGGTATTGATATGAGTATTGGGGATTTTAGATATCGGAATCAAAAGTATTCTGAATTCACTCAGAGTATTAATGTCAGTTCAGAGGTTACATAGGATTTCTATGCTATTACATATACATTTTGAAATGAATGGTATGGGTCTAATTTCATAGAGATTTTCATGCTTTTGAGATTGTGTCTTATACTTAGTTTTTAAAACAAGGAGAATATTTGTAAAAGCTTTTTATAGTCATGTGATCAAGTTTATATTTTACAATACTCTTATTAATATTAAGTTCACATTCATTTAGACTTCCTTAGTTTGAATTTCATTGTCTTATTATTCCACGTGTATTTTCTTCTATTCATTCATCTATCTAATTTTGCAAGATGGTTTTGATTTCATAATACAATGTTAATTCTAGGAGTATTGTGCTCCCATAATCTGAGTTGTTTGTTTTTGTTATTTTTTCTCAACTGATTATTTGATCAAACTCTTTGAAGCATTTCCCTGGCAAATTGGTTGCCATGGCAAGTGTAAAGAAGTATTATTTTTGATAAGCATATTCAAAAAAAAAAGAGGGGAACATTTGTAAAAGTTTTCTTTTTTCAAAAAAAAAGTTTTCTTTGAGATTCTGTTGTGCTTTAACTTGTATTTAAATATGTTCTGATTTTTCACAAAAGTAATTGTATACTAAGTAAAAAAAAGGGGTATTATTTGAAATTGTTGCATAATTATATATTATGTTCTGAGTCAAGATGTATTCACATTTTTTGCAATCATTTATTATCCTCAATTTTTAAATCCATATGAGACTTGGATTATGGGAATTTATCATTTAAGATATTAATTGCCTTTATTCTGAGTTATCAGATGCCAGTTGGCCAAGGTGCCATCCAGTCACAAGAGGAATACATGCAAAAGCAGACACTGAACTGTCACATGAGGGGAGACATGCATGAAGTCAAGGTATGGCCGAGGGAATGGCTTTTGACAAATGTTGAGGTTGGATTCTCTTGGTTTAATATTTTATTTTATTTTTCCCCACAATATTGTACAGATGGCTGGAAGTATTGATCCCACCCATCTCACTTCTACACCTGGCTTCTATGCTCCCTCCTATATGCCTGATGCCATGGACATCTCAATCCCATGCATCTGATTAAGTCTGACTCAGTTTCCTCCAATATGTTCGGTGGCATGGACATATATTCCATCCACCTATTTTAAACCTGGCATACTGCATGGGCAGTATATATTGCTCAAGTGTGGGAATGCTCATATCCCATCATTTCTCTGTTCTTTTATGGTAACCCCCATAATTATCTCAGGTGTCATGATAAATACAGTGTTGAATTTGGCCTTGACACCTGTTACTAATTATATTAGATTTTAAAATTTCTCATAATGGCATGAGGATAATTAGGCAGATGATGCAAAAAGTGATGAAACAAAGATAAAAATTACTTTTAATAATTAAATTATAATTTTAAAGAATGTTTCAATTTTTGTTTTATTATATGTTTCATGTGTAACAACTAAGATTATGAATTCCCTTAGACATGTTTTTGAGAACTTTCATTGTTTGATTTGATTATTGACAAAGCTATTTTAAAGTTGGGTTAAGCTCAATTTTGTAGGAAATTTTCCTGGCTGATTACCAGCATCCACACATCAACCCCTGAAAAGACTTCCATTCTACAACTACACCTAGAGGACATCTGAGAAAAGACTTTCAGAGACTTTAAATGAACAGTTTTGATTTGTTGTTTTTGTTTTTTTTTTTCTCTTTCTGTTATAATATACACCATCTGTAACATGTATTCTCTGCAGAGGCCCTCCCTTTGCAAGACTAATGTCAAAGTGTCGGTTCATGAGGACAAAAAAAAAAATCGCCCCTCTGGACAAAACTTTCCTCTCTTCCTTTTCTATATTGTTGTTCACATATTATTAGTTAGCAATAGTTATTATATTATTTTTACTGTTCCATCAAGGAAACATTTTGTTTCTTGAGGAACAACAGGGGGGACTGTAACGATTGGAATGACGCCACCTGCTGGATACTTACTGTAGAAGAGTTCTGCCCATGAAGTGAAGGTCTTTGAGGGCAAGACCAGGAGTCTTTTCTTTGGCATCAGGAAGTGACGCGGGCTAGTGGGAGGAGGAAGGAAGAGACTGGCGCTCGGTCTCGCGCTCTTTCCTCTGGACTCTGGTGGAGAGCGGAGCTAGAAATGTGCTCTCCCTTTAATAGATAGGAATCTAGGCCTTTCTCTCTCTCTTTACCAAATTCTTATTCTCCTTAAATTCTTATTCTCCTTAATAAACGCTTAAAAGTCTAACTCTTGCTAAAGCTTATAATTTTATTGGCGACCACTCATTAAATATTTTAGACAGACTAGCTAGAATTTTAACCCTTAACAATCTCAATAACCTTCCTCAAGGAAAACTATTTTCAGTAGTATTTTCTTTTCCATTGATATGTAAAGATTGCCTTTTTTTTTTAAAAGATTGCTTTTCAACATCATTTTTGTAAGATTTTGAGTTCCAATTTTTTTTCCTCCTTTCCCTTCCCCTCCCCAAGATGGCAAGGAATCAGATACAGGTTATACATGTACAATCATGTTATACAGAAAGGAAAACTATTGTTAAGAAAATTGTTCAGCTTAGTTGTTCTGCTATTATAACTGCTGACTATTATAGTTTGTACCTCCCCATCATACACAGATATAATGGCAAACCTCAGACATTTACTTATCTGTGTGACCTTGGATAAGTCATGTAACCTCTCTCTGCCTTAATTTCATTATCTGCAAAAGGGGGATAATAATAGCCCCTACCCAAGGTTAGTGTGAGGATCAAATGAGGCCATATTTGTAAAGTATTAGACAAATTTTAAATTCAAGCTGCTATTCTGAAATTTAAAGTCTATTAATTCATGCTGTAAGTTATTTGAACTTAGCAGGCTGTGTGGTGATACTCCCCTCTGCCAGCTAGTGGAAAGAACCAAGTATACTTACATTTTAGGAGTGACGTATGATGTATGACTTCAAGCATTCATTCTTTTCCCTTCCTCTTACCCAGTTTCATTTTTGAAAAAAGAGGCTGTGAACAAACAGTGAGGAATATTATGGGGTCATTGATTTCAGAGTGGAAGATACCCTAGTGTTTCATCTAGTTCAAGCCTGTCATTTTATAGATGAAGAACTCAAAGCACAGAAAAGTGAATTCACTTGCCCACAGTTTGCTGCACCCCGCCTACCCTGCACCATTTGTAGGAACAGAGCTGGACTTTGCACAGAAGTCCTCTGCCTACAGAGCCAGACATCCTTCCACTGTACTCCACTGTCTTCAAGCAGCTTAGCCATGGTGGAAATGAGGCATGGCTTGGGAGGGGAAAATGTATTTAGTCCCTGTGAAATATAGCATCTAGATGTCAAAACTAAGAATAAAAAACCTTTTCATGCAAAACCCACATTGTTTTAACCCCACATCTTAAAATTGATGGCTTGCTTGCTCAGTAAAATTCTAATAGTGTGTTTTTTCAGAGAAACCCCTCCATCCACCAATCAGTCAGACAGGCACTGGGCTGGGCACTGGGGTAACAAATAGAAAGATTGAAACCACTCCTGTTCTTAAGAAATTACCATTATTTCCAGTGGGGGAAAAACTAGTCTCACCAAGGCCTAAAGTAGACTCCAGTTATTGCTGAGTTGACTGCTGTAGGAATGAAAAAAGATAAGAGCATGACCAGAGTGATCTCCAATGGTAGTCTTGACCAAGTCAAGAGAACAGAACCTGAGACATTGCTTTCTCAAAACCTTTGCACATCTGAAGAAGGAGACAGGCCCCAGAGGCAAGGAAGAAGGTGGGTATTTGGAAGTTTGGAAAGGTAGCTGTGGGTCTCATGTGAAATTAGGGAATGATGAAGAAGGTGGGGCACTTCAGGGTGTTAGACCTTCCCCTTTTCTGGTCATCTCAGCCTGTCAGTCAAGATGTATTCATTATTATCTCACTATGAGTCAGGCACTATTCTAAGCCTTGGAGTTACAAAGAAGGGCAAAACCAGTTCTTGCCCACAAGGAGCTTGCAGTCTAATGGGGACAACAACATATGAACAACTATGTATATATAAGAGAGAGACTATGGAGGTAAATGGATGTAATGCCAGAGAGAAGGTGCTTGTGTGAGTGTGTGTATGTAGACACACCAGAAAAGGCAGCTTGAGGAAGATGGGAATTTAACTGACATTTGAAGGAAACCAGATGATGCAGATGAGGAGAAAGGCTATTCCAGGAATGGAGGACAGATAGAGAAAATCCTTGGAGTTGAATGATGGAGGATGTTTTTCAGAGAAGAGAGGCCAGGGCCACTGGATTGAAAAGTGTTGTAGGTGGGCGGAAGGATGTAAGGTGTAAGAACATGTAAGGAGGGAGGGGCAGCTTTGAAGGGCTTTGACTGTCAGAGAGGTTTTATATTTGATCCTACAGGTCCATAGGGATCCAATGGAGTTTAATGGGGTGGGGGCAGGGTGATGTGGTCAGATTTGTCCTTTTGGAAAATCACTTTGGTAGCTCAGTGGTGTCATGAACAAAATCAATTCCTCCTGCCTATTTGGCATTAGTTAATACTTGACCACGCCTAAAACTGCACTATGACCTTTGGGACACCCTGAAGATGGCGAACCTTGGGGCAAGATCCCCTGCCCCCAAGTCCTCCCTGGCTCCCTCTTGACTCTAAAATAAAAAGGGAAATCCTGAGCCTGTTGTTCAGAGCCCCCTACAATAAGGCTCTTGCCTGCCTTTCCAGACAGACCCTCTACAATTCTCTGCTTCCATTTAAGCTGTTTTTTTTCCTTAAGCCTGAATTTTACATGTCTTCTCTTTTCTGTGCCTTTATACATAGTCTAGTTGTCAGTGTCCCCCTCTTCCTGGAATGATTTGAAATCTACTTTCTCTGTGTACTTACTGTATCCCTGAGTGGACTATAAGCTTCTTGAGGGAAGGCATAGTTTTCTTTTTGTTTCTGTATTCTCTGTAGGTACTTAATAAATCCTTGTTTAATAAATTAAAATATAGGTTGCAGAGCTCTGTGCATAGAGAAACATAGAGGATATATGAGGAAGATAGGACCAGAGTTGGTTGTTTTTGGAAAAATAGTAATAAGATATGCATATAGTGGTATAAGGTTTACAAAGCCCTTACAACAACTCTGAGGGGTTAGTAGTAAAGTATTATTATCCCCATTTTAGTGCGACTTGTCCATCGTTCCGGGGCTAGAAAGTGGGAGAAACAGAACTATCACCCAGATATTCTGACTTCAAGGTCACAAATAGCAATAGGAATTGTTGCTGTTGTTGAAGACCATGCTGAGGGTACTATGCTGCCTTTCCCAAAACAGAAGATGTTTGTCTGTGGGCATTTTTTTACAAAAACAAAAACATTTGTTTAGATAAGATTTCCGATTTCAAATTTTTCTCCCTCTCTCCCCTCCCTCCCCCCTCCCCTAGACAGCAGGTAATCTGATATAGGTTATATATGTACAATAACATCAAACACACTTCTGCATTAGTCATGTTATACGAGAAGAATCAGAGCAAAAAGGAAAAACCTCAAAATAGAAAACCAACAGCAGCAAAAACAAAAGAAATAGTATGGTCCAATCAGCATCCATATTCCATAGTTCCTTTTTTTTTTTCTGGATTTGGAGAGCCTTTTCCATCATGAGTCCTTTGGAACTTTCTTGTACCATTGTATTGGTGAGAAGAATCCAGTCTATCACAGTTGATCAACACATAATGTTGATGATACTGTGTACAATGTTCTGGTTCTGCTCATCTCACTCATCATTAGGTCACGCAAGACCTTCCAGGTTTCTCTGAACTTCTCCTGCTCATCATTTCTCACAGCACAATAGAATTCCATTACATTCATATACCACATCTTGTTCAGCCATTCCCCAATTGTTGGGCATCCCCTCAATTTCCAATTCCTTGCCACTACAAAAAGAGCAGCAATAAATATTTTTGTACATGTGGGTCCTTTCCCTTTTGTCTGTGGGCATTTACCCGCAGGCACAGCTCAGCAGAAATTATGTATGAGAAGTCATAATTGGGGATGGGGGTGAGGGTGGCCAGAGTGTTTCCCTAGGGTGCCCAAATTCAGAAGGTGCTGCCAGCATTTATACTCTTCCATAAACATAGAAACAACTGCGTTGGGCACCTAATTAGCCAGAATAATGACATAGCAGGTGAATAAGGGACACTCCAGACACTGAACAGGGTTTGACAAATGGGTCCCCAGCCTTACTTGTAGGTCACTCCTCAATTTGCTACCTGACTCATGACCACATTTAGTCTTATCATCCCAAATTCTAGGGTAATCCAAGGGCATGTTTGCATATTTCCTCATTAATTACTAACATTTCCATGTTTCTGAATAACTTTCTTATATAACTAAAGTTATTTAGCATATTAGGAAAACATCCCTTCCCAATATTAATTCCTTTCTTCCTCCCTCCTTCCTTCTCTCTCTGTCTCTTGTCTCATTCTTCCCTAGCATTAAGTGAATATGAAGAGTAGTGCATATAATTTGTTAAGAATGAAAACAATAAGAAAACAGATATAAATAATTATGAATACATTTTTTGTCGTGAGAAAGATAGCTGGAGCCATCCCCAACCCTCACTGTAACTGCGCAGAGCTTCCTCACTTGTGAGGACACAACCCCACATCAATTATTTCTCTGAGAATCACAATGTCTTTTCGAGCACCTTTCCATCCTCTTCCCAGGACAAAGAGGACAAGATATTCCTAGAGAAGATGTCTCCATGTTCTTTCTCTGTTTTCCAGCTTCTCTCCAGCTATGACAGTATGCCCTATTCTGTATCTGTATTCCCCCACTTTTCAGTCAAGATACCCAGTATTTCTAGGACTTGATACCATCCCATTTGTTCAGACAATATATATATATTTATCGCACCAAAATGAAACATCCTCACCTGAGGCCTTTTCTCTAAGGGACCATCAAGCCTTGTGCACTAATTTTGCCTCCAGATCTGGAGAGAGGCTGCTGGGATTAGGCCACTCTTAGTACTCTTCTCTTCCTTTGGATCTTTCCAGACAATGGCTAAGAGCTGTAAACTTTGGGACTGCTGGGGGTGCCAGGCAGCTTCCACTTGGAGAATGGATGTGCTTTAGTCCAACTGATCCCAAGTCATCTTTTAGAAGACTGACATCTTCCAATGCCTTATCTGGTTTTCCTAAAAATTCCACATGCTGTGGGTGGAGGACACTTTCCCTTTTTAGCTTCAGGCTTTTCATCCCATGTATGTGAAGTGTTTGCTGTCTCCCGTAAACAAAGTGTTTGGGAAGCCTACTATTGTGAGAGTTTTCTATGCTCAGAGTTTAGAGCAATTAGATAAAAACTGGCTGTTTGTTTATTGTTCGACAATTGGGGGAGAAACACCCAGTCTTCTCTCCCTCCGCATGTCCAACTTGTTTTCAAGATTGGATTTTGGGGGCAGCTAGGTGGCGCAGTGGTCAGAGCACCGGCCCTGGATTCAGGAGGACCTGAGTTCAAATCTGGCCTCAGACCCTTGACACTTACTAGCCATGTGACCCTGGGCAAGTCACTTAACCCCAATTGCCTCATCAAAAAAAAAAAAAAGATTGGATTTTGTAGCTAAGAGGCGCTGGTCGAGGAGGCTGCAGTTCTTCCTTTCCGAACATAATCATTCCTTTAAATGCAAAGGAAAGACCTAGCCCTGCCTCTTAAGGAGTGTCCTTCCATCCTATGGTGCTCTGGGATCAAGGATTAGTCTAATTAATCTCATTCCTCTTTTCAAAACTCTATTTAGTACCATGGCATTTCTCTTAATGTCTCCATTTTCAAATATAATGAAGGATGGTATAATCAGGAAGTTTCCTCTTTGAGTTTCTATGACTTTCAATTTTCTTTCTTCCAATTGTATGCTGTAAAAAAAAAAAAAGAATGAAATTTTCATTTTTTGCTGAGTCAGTTAGAGATATGGATCAATGTGGATAGAGAACCATGCAGCTTTAGGACTCATCTAGAATACAGTGAGCTTTGCAGCCCTGGGCAAGGCGCTGAACCCTTACTTAGCGTTCCAGTCTAGAGACAATTCCCTCAGGTTCTTAACCCTGAATTGATTCCTTCAAAAACATTTGGCTAGCTGGATTTCAATGTAATTCTCTTTCTTTGCCATTCTGTGCATTTTCCTACACACTTTAGAACATGATTCTGAGAAGAGGTCTTTAGGCTCCATCAGGCAACCCAAGGGGTCCAGGACACAACAAAGGCCAAGAATTCTCTCAATTCCAGAGAAACTGTCAGTCTGTATCAGTAGAGGGAGTGTAACTCCCTTGGGAGCAGTCACTGGGCCAGGCCTCATTCCTAGTGATTCAGTTAGTTTAAACTACACTGCCAACTGCAAGGCCTTAGCACAGTCTGAACTACTCTTGAAAATAACCCAGAATGTTTCAAGAATTGCCACTTGAGCTCTAAGTATTTAGGCAGTCTCTATTCATCAGTCCCCATTCTTCCCATGACTCCTGCCCTGAAGGTCAACACCTCTGAGATCTGAGGGAAAAACAGCAGTGGATTCCAGAGATAGGAATCTTTGCCCTAAAAATGCTTTGAAAGAGAAGGTACTGTGTCCTCTAAGTGGGCTTGGCCCTAGGCAAAATTGTGACAGCTTCCAAGGTGGCCATTTCCTCATTTTACAGATGAGGAAACTGAGGTAAATAGGGTCAAGTGATTTGCCTAGCCTCATCGGGTTAAATAAATATCATTGTTCCTGCCTTTACAATTTATCAACACTATGAAAAATGATACAGACATTTACACATTTCAGCAATGTATCAGCTGTGATAAAGATACAGTCAGAATCACCTCCAACTACCAACTGTAACTGCTGATTCTTCCTCAACTCTGTAAATACAGCTCTCTCAGGATGGTCATTTAAAGTCTTTCAAGAATTCTCCTCAGGGGCAGCTAGGTGCAGCCCTGGATAAAGCACTGGCCCTGGATTCAGGAGGACTGGAGTTCAAATCCAGCCTCAGACACTTGACACTTTGACCCTGGGCAAATCACTGAACCCTCATTGCCCCACAAAAAATTCTCCTGTTGGATGAATGAGTTCAGTTATCCCCAAACATTTCCACCATCTTTCTCAAAGAAGGCAGTTAACACCCCAAGCTCTCTTTCTTTCTCTCCAGCCATGTCCCTCTCTACAACATTCTAATTCCTCTTAAAGATACAGTAATAGAAACAAAGTCTTTGTGGGAGGGGGCTGTGTATATAAAGCATTTTGCATACCTTCAAGCAAGATAGCCAAAAGGTATGATCATTCAGTCAGTTTTCATTTCTGGACAGAAAGTGAAGTGGTCAAGCGCTCAGTGCACTTTCCGTCCAACAAAAAGCAAAAGGGGGCGGCTAGGTGGTGCAGTGGATAAAGCACTGGCCCTGGATTCAGGAGGACCTGAGTTCAAATCCAGCCTCAGACACTTGACACTTACTAGCTGTGTGACCCTGGGCAAGTCACTTAACCCCCATTGCCCCGCAAAAACAAAACAAAACAAAAACAACAACAACAAAAAAGAAGCAAAAGAAAGATTCCTTCCCCAAACCCCCAAATAATGATTTGGCAAAAGACAGGAGGTCAGAGTGGTTAGGGAAACTGCTGGTTTAGAGCTAGATTATTAACAGAGGATGATGATTTGCCTCAGGATCAAAGGCTCTGGGCCTCTTCAGTGTTCTGTAAGAGCAGTTTTGAATGCCCTAGAGAGAGCTAATGAAGTCTGCAGGGTGTCTTAGCTGGATGCTTGGACTGCATGCAATCTTCGGGCTCCATTCAGACAAGATCTCCAAATGAACCCCTTACCCTGTTTGGCTTCAAAGAATCCCCAGACACATTTCCAGATGCAAATGGTCTGATCCTATGTCCTTGACCCAAATTTCCCCTTTCCCCTAAAGAGCAAAGATTTGTGGCTTTGTTTAATTGGTGCAGTTAGTACCAGATTTGGGCTATTTCTAGGAAAGGCATTGGAAAAGGGGAAAGTAGCATTGGCCCACAAATTCTGTATTTGTCTCTCCCCCCTCATACCTACCTACCTACCTACATAAATACTTACTAACATACATATACCTATGTATATACATATGTGCACACAGAGAAATACACCCAGTTTTCTTTTTCTTTTTCTTTGGTGGGGCAATGAGAGTTAAATGACTTGCCCAGGGTCACACAACTAGTACATGTCTGAGGTTGGATTTAAATTCAGGTCTTCCTGACTTTAGGAACAGTGCACTATCCACTGTACCACTTAGCTGTCTTGTAGTATATTACTAATAAAGAATTCTTCAGGAGAAACACTAGTAGCAGCAACCATTTCTCTAGCTATTTAAGGTTTGCAAAAATCCTTTGTGTATGCCATCTCATCTGGTCTTTGCATCAACTCTGTGAGATAGATGTTCTTATTATACCCATTTTGCAGATGAGAAAGCTGAGGCTCAGAGACTTGCCCAAGGTCACACAACTAGGGAATGTCTGAGGCTGGTTTTCTTTTTTCTTTTCTTTTCTTTTTTTCCCCGGGGTAATGAGGGTTAAGTGACTTGCCCGGGGTCACACAGCTAGTAAGTGTCAAGTGTCTGAGGCCAGATTTGAACTCAAGTCCTCCTGAATCTAGGGCTGGTGCTTAATCCACTGTGCCACCCAGCTGCCCCTGAGGCTGGTTTTTTAAGACTCCAAGTCCAATCCTGTATATGTTCTGCCACAGTCCCTCCAAAATAGAGGGTCAGATAGGGAGGTAGGCAAGGCCTGGGGAGAGGGATGGCAGCTGTGCCTTGGTTTTTCTGGTTTCCAAGGAGGGAAGAGCTCAGACTGTGGATGGTGTCCAGTATTTTGGGTGGCCCAAGGCTTATGGGAGAACATGGACAAAGGTCACTCATGGAGGACTGAGCAGGCATGGATAAGCTCTCATTTAGATTGTTGAAGGGAAGGCTCATTTTAGATATCAGACCCCTTGAAATCTGCACCCAGACTTCCATATTCTTCCAAGGATCTGTAATGAGCCCTCTGTCCACCAGTGAAGGCTGTAACCCTCCCCCCGCCCCCAAACCTCCCAGCTCACTCATTCCTTATGATTCTTGTCTTTGTCCTCCCAGAATTTTTCAAAAATGTCTGCTCTGGGAGGACAGGCTGAGGGAGGGGTTGGGGGACTTGGAAGCTGGGGGGGATATGGGTTTGGATTTTACCTCCAGCACACACCAGCTGTGTGACCATGGCCAAGTTATTTTCCCTGTTTGCACAGTGGGGCTAATAATGACGAGAGTATTAGCTCCCCAGGGTTGTTGTGAGGATCACATGGGTTGGGCCATAGAAGCCAGCATTAAAGGCTCCTATGTGGCCACCTCTTACTGTTCGTCCTTGTTTCCAAATTATGGCTTATGTTTGGTAGAGGGAAGCCCCTCATCTCAGGACTTTCAGGCCCCAGGCTCCAGCTTATCCCTAGCCTCCTTATCTGGTGCTTCACGGTTTGCAAAGTACCTTTACACAAGCTGTTTCATTTGCACCCACAAGAACCTCATAAAGCAAGTGTTATCACCTCCATTTTCTGGATGTGATAACTGCCCCAGAGAGCATTACTGACTAGCCCAGGGTTCCATAGCTAGTTAGTCTGTGGAAGAATTCAAACCCATGTACTATGTCATGATGATGCTCCCATATGCACTATGGGAGCATTTCTGTGGTCTTAGAGTAGTGCCTGTGCTCATGCCTCCCATAGCCTCTTCTGGCCCTATATCTATGACCCGATGACAAGTGCCCTAATGTCGCCTCTAGACAGAAGCTGATTCCGCATTTTTTTTTTTTTTTGGTGAGGCAATTGGGGTTAAGTGACTTGCCCAGGGTCACACAGCTAGTCAGTGTCAGGTGTCTGAGGCTGGATTTGAACTCAGGTCCTCCTGACTCCAGGGCCAGTGCTCTATCCACTGCACCACCTAGCTGCCCTGATTCTGCATTTTTAATGACAATCGGTATGGAGACAGGCATATTATTATGAATCAATTTATTATTATTATGTTTAAAGAGTCAAAAATAACACAGATTCCTAATTGGTCCCATTTTTTAATCTTCAAACAACTTTTCTGAGGAGCTCAGTTTGCTTGACCAAAAGGCTGCATAAGAGAACCCCCAAGTGAGAGACCCTCTGTTCTGACTACCTCCCACCAGAGGAATGTGGGAGTTACCAGACAGCCTTGGCTCCACCTCCTATTCCTCTTCCCAAAATCATTTCTAGTCATCAGCCATTGCCCTTAGTTCTATGCTTTCAGAGAGCTCTGTCCCAGACAGCAATAAAAAGACTGACTCATTTTAGTCTAGGACAAAGGGAAAACAATCCCCCATATTAAGTTTAATTTTCTATTTTATGGATATCAGGAATTACTAGTAGAAAGCCATTTGAGTTCTCTCTGCTTAGAACCCCCAGGCAGGGAAAAAGCCCAACATTTTGGATAGAGGTTTAAACTTTTGGCCTTTTTTTGGTCCTTTACAAATCAGTCACTCACACTTGCCATTTCCCTTGCCCCGTACAAGGTCACATCACAGAAATGCATCAAAAAAGGGGACACTTTTTCCATGAGACAAAAGCATATTGTTGGATCCCCCTGGCTTTGCAGTCTCCACCTTAGAGGATAAGACCACACTCGGCCCTGAGGCAGATGCCAGCATCCCAGAAACAACACTTTCCTCTAAACCCCAAACCTAATCTCTGGTCAGATATTCCAGCCCAGCCTCTTCCCTCCTGGAGACAAAAAGTTCAAGTTCAGCAAGCCGTCTTTTCCCCAGGGTCAGTCAGTCAGTCAGTGAAATTTATTAAGAACCTACGATGTGCCAGACACTGTGTTGAATGCTGAGGATACAAAGAAAAAGCAAAAGATAGACCCTGCCTTCAAGAGCTCCCAGTCTAATGGGTGTAGAGAAAACAACTTGCCCATCCAGAGACTGTTCTTGGGTTCTGAGTCAGGTTCCAGAACTTTTCAGTCTCTCCCAGGGTTGGGAGATGACCCTTGAGGACACAAGCCCTTAGAGTCTGTAAAGGGAGGCAAATGCTCTCTCTGTTGAGGGAAATGAGTTCTCTTTCCCCCCCAAAGGAAAAGACCAGAGAATGCAAAGGCAAGTTCTTTTTTTATAGTAATAATAAACATTTTTTATTTATAGTTTTGAGTTCCAAATTTTATCCCTCTTTCTCTCCTTTCCCTCTCCCTTCCCTGAGGTGGTAAGCAATCAGATATGGGTTATACAATTATGTAAAACATTACCATCTTAGTAATTTTTAACAAGAAAACTTGACTAAAAGCAAAAAAGTGAAAATGAAAACTAGCATGCTTCAGTCTGTGTTCAATCAATATCAGTTTTTTCTTCAGAGGTGGATAGTATGTTTCATCAGTAGTCATTTGGAACTGTCTTGGATCATTGTATTATTGAGAATAATTAAGTCACTCATAGTTCTTCATCAAACAATATTGCTGTCATTGTGCCCAACATTCTCCTGGTTTTGCTCACTTCACTATACATCAGTTCATACAAGTCTTTCTAGGCCTTTCTGAAATTGTCCTGTTTGTCATTTCTTTCTTTCTTTCTTTTTTTTTTGGTGAGGCAGTTGGGGTTAAGTGACTTGCCCAGGGTCACTCAGCTAGTAATTGTTAAGTGTCTGAGGTCGGATTTGAACTCAGGTCCTCCTGAATCCAGGGCTGGTGCTCTAACCACTGTGCCACCTAACTGTCCCCTGTCATTTCTTATAGCACAGTAATATTCCATCACCATCATATACCACAGTTTGTTTAGCCATTCCCCAGTTAATGAGTATTCTTTTGATCTCCAATTCATAGCCACTACAAAAAGAGCTGCTAGAAATATTTTTGTACAAATAGGTCTTTTTCTCTTTTTTGGAATATCTTTGGAATATAAACCTAGCAGTAGTATTGCTGGATCAAAGGGTATGCACAGTTTTACAGCTCTTTGGGCATAGTTCTAAATTGTTCTCCGGAATGGTTGGATCTTTTCACAACTTCACCAACAATGGATTAGCATCCCAGTTTTCCCACATCCCCTCCAACATCCAATATTTTCCCATTTTGTTATATTGCCACTCTGATAGGTGTGAAGTGAAACCTCAGAATTGTTTTAATTTGCATTTCTCTGATCAATAGTGATTTAGAGCATTTTGATATGACTATAGATGGCTTTTATTTCTTTGTCTGAAAACTGCCTGTTCACATCCTTTTTTCCCCTTTGTGGGCAATGGGGGTTAAATGACTTGCCCAGGGTCACACAGCTAGTAAGTGTCAAGTGTCTGAGGCCAGATTTGAACTCAGGTCCTCCTAAATCCAGGGCCGGTGCTTTATCCACTGTGCCACCTAACTGCCCAATGATTAACTTTCTAAGGGGGGGGGGGTCTACTGAATGATCGTGGGACAGTTACTCAACTGGGGCTGACATGTTTTAAAAGAATCATAAATTCCTAATTGTCCTCCTTTTGAAGTATAACATCAAATCTTCAAAGAAGGTGGTCTGCATAGTCCAGCAATCCTGACCCCTAGGTGAAGCCTTCACATAAAACAATCCCTTTACAATGGGGATTCAGAATATTGTTGAGGTCTCTTTGGCAGCCTTGAGAAGCCTGTGGACAGATCCCTAGTCATCATAAGATTTGGTGCCCAAGTTCATAATTGGAGGGGATGCTCAATCCCACTTAGAGGTTAGTGAAGAATAAATAGGTCATTTTTTTCTATCCAGATTTATGGACCCCCTGAATCTACCCCTGGAACTACGAACCCCTACTTTATGTAAAAGTAGTAAAAAAGCTCATATAAAGTAAATTGATTTTTTAACAGAGAAAGAATTGCTTTGTTTATATTTCTGAGCATCATGATTGGTTCAGAATCTCTTTTTCCTCTCCCCCTCCCCTTCCTCCAGCTCTCCCACCCAGCCTAAGCCCTCTTCAATCCTCCCTTTCCTAGCTTTGTAGTTGGGCAGGTTGTTTTCCCCCAGGGTCCAAGTCATGGATGGTGGAGGACTGAGAGATAACTCTCCTCTGATGAGCCTTTGAATCCTAGAATGTTAGAGCTGAAAGTCTCCTTGGAGGTCACCTCACAACCCTTCATTGGACAGATGATAAAGTCATTCCTATAACCTTCTCAATGAGAAACGTAAGTTGTCCTTTTCCCCAATCAAGTCTTACTCTTCTTTTTTCTTTCTTTTTTTGCCATAGGAAAAAATGTGAACTCTCTTGTAAAGGTTTGTCTCTGCCATTCCCTCAGATGCTGTCGTCTACTTACTGCTTTGGATAAAATGAAGGAGTTGGACTAGGCTCATAGAATACTGGATTTAGAACCAGAAGGGACACAGATGCTGCCAAGTCTACCTCTCCCTCAACACTTGTAGATGAAGAAACTTAGTCAAGGTCAAGTGACTTGCCCACAGTCACACACTTAGGAAATCCCTGAGGTGAGGTTAAAACCACTCTTCCTCCCCTCATTCTGAGTGGCAGGTTTGCTGTCCAGGCCATAGGAGCTACATTTTCTCTGGGTTCTAGGGTGGATCCCCGAGGGACTATAGGCAGCTGTTTAATGCAATAGCTCATAAGCCTCCACTGGGGTGTTTCCCCCCATAACTATCAGTTGATATCAACAAATCAGTCAGACAACTGAATTTTAGAAAGGTGTGTTTCTATTGTGATAGAGTTGATACAGATCCTTGAATTCCAGACTAACTTGATGGTTTCATAGAAGCCCTACAAGTCCTCAATTAATGGGAACAAATATTTGTTGCACCTAGTTGAAATGCCTTGTGCATGGTTTTCAGTCTCCTGTGGACATAGTCTAGCTTTTCAGTGTGCCTAGGATAGTATGCAATACTTTGTGTTGTAACTGAGGATACATCAAGGATATTATTTTTTAAAATTTTATTTGATTTTAAATTTGTTTTCTAATTACATGTAAAGATTTTTTGTTGAGTTCCAAATTTTTCTCCCACCCTCCCTCACTTCCCCCCTCTTGAGACCAGCAAACAATCTGATAAAGGCCATCCATTACAATCATGTTAAACATATTTTGACATTAGTCATGCTGTAAGAAAAGAATCAGAACAAAAGGAAAAAACAGAAGAATAAAGAACAACAGCAAAAAGCAACAACAAAAGTGAAAATAACATGCTTCAATCTGCACTCAGACTTCACAGATCCCCTTCTCTATGTGGAGAACATTTCCCACCATAAGTCCTTTGGCATTGTCTTGGATCATTTAATTGCTGAGAAGAATTAAGTCCATCATAGTTGATCATCACATGATGTTGTTGATATTGTGTACAATGTTCTCTTGGTTCTGCTCATTTCACTCAGCATCAATTCATGTAAGTCTTTTCAGGTTTTTCTGAAATCCATCTGCTTATCATTTCTGACAGCACAATAATATTCCATTACATTCATATACCACAACTTGTTCAGCTATTCCTCAATTGATGGGCATCCCTTCAATTTCCAATTCTTTGTCACCACAGAAAGATCAGCTGTGAATATTTTTGTACATGTGGGTCCTTCTCCCTTTTTTATGATCTCTTTAGAATATAGACCTAGTAGTGGTATTGCTGGATCAAAGAGTATGCACAGTTTTATAGTCTTTGGGGCATGGTTCCAAATAGCTCTCCAGAATGGTTGGATCAGTTCACAGTTCCACCAACAGTGCATTAGTGTTCCAATTTCCCCACATCTTCTCTAACATTCATCATTTCCCTTTTCTGTCATATTAGCCATTTGGATAAGTGTGAGGTGGCACCTCAGAATAGTTTTAATTTGCATTTCTCTAATCAGTAGTGATGGAGAACATTTTTTCATGTGACTATAGATAGCTTTAATTTTGTCATCTGAAAACTGCCTGTTCATATCCTTTGACCATTTCTCAGATGGGGAATGACTTACATTCTTATAAATTTGATTCAGTTCTCTCTATATTTTATATATGAGGCCTTTGTCAGAAACATTATCTGTAAAAATTGTTTTCCAGCTTTCCGATTTCCTTCTTTTTTTTTTTCAGGGCAATGGGGGTTAAGTGACTTGCCCAGGGTCACACAGCTAGTAAGTGTCAAGTGTCTGAGGCCAGATTTGAACTCAGGTACTCCTGAATCCAGGGCCGGTGCTTTATCCACTGTGCCACCTAGCTGCCCCCTGATTTCCTTCTAATCTTGTTTGTATTGGTTTTGTTTGTGCAAACCCGTTTTAATTTAATGTAGTCAAAATGATCCACACTGCCTTTCCTAATGTTCTCTATCTCTTCTTTGGTCATAAATTCTTCCCCCCTCCATAGATCTGACAAGTAAACTATTCCTTCCTTTTCTAATTTGCCTATGGTATCACCCTTTATGTCTAGATCTCAGCAAGGCTATTCGAACAGTCTTGTGAGATAAGTAGTAAAAGTACAATTATTCCCAGTTTAGAGATGAAGAAACTGAAGGTCTGAGAGATTAAATAGTGACTTGCTCATGATCACAAAATTGGTTAAAGAGAATCAGGATTCAAATAGAGTATCTCTTGAGAATCTTTTTTGGGCTTTTTAGCCACGTTGTCATCTGCAAAATGAGAACACGAGTCAGGAGAGGAAATTTCCCAGATGGATGAAACCACAAGGCAAAAATAGCAGCACTTTTCTGCTTTTATTAAGAGGGTCGCTGTGGGTCTCAAAGGAGACAATCTCTGTAAAGCGCTTTGCACGTCTCCAAGGGCTATGTGAATGCCAGCTGTCATCCCTACAGAGCCGGCTCACCACAGTGGATAAAAGACTGGCCTTGGAGATACTTCATAAGGCCTGGGGGCAGGGCCTGCCTCTGATCCCTACTGATTCTGGGACCTGGAGCACATGCTTTCCCCTCTCAACAATCCAGGCAGCTCTGAGCCCAGAAGATGTGGAGCTGCACGGACAGATGCCCTGGCCCTGCAAGCTCCCTCCCTCCCTTGTCTTCAGAGTGGCCGGTTGGAGTCTCAAAGATGAAGCCCATCTTTGCACAGTAAAGGCTTAATCCTCCGAGTTCAGGCAGTCAGTCCAAGCTTTAGGCACTAGGGAGGCTGGTGACTTGACCAAAATCTCTCCAGGAATTGGACCCTCCAAATGGAGAAGAGAAAACTTTGGCTAGAAGGAAAAGTCTACTCCTTTTTTGTTTTATTTTCTTGGCTGCTTTTGACCTCTCTGCTTGCAAGGCAGTGATTTTCATTCAAAGGAAAACTTTGGCAGTCTTCCTAAAAGATGTTGATTTCCCCCCCACCCCCCACCCCCCACCCCTCCACTTATAACCTCCTTTGAGGCTAACACTAGAACTCTGAAACAGTTACATTGAGATTCAAAATGTTTCTTTCTTGATTAGGGAGAGGGCTCTGTGCAAAAATGTTCATGCCAGCAGCCTTCCTTATAACCCTACTGTGGGTTGATGGCTGGCTCTTGTCCCTGGATCTTGGTTGGTGTTTTGGCTACTGGTTGGCTGAGCTTCATCTATCTGTTCAGTTCAGGATGCAACCTCTTCCCCCAATGCCAAACTGACATTCTAAAGCACAGGTTTGACCATCTTGCCCCTTCCCCACTCAGAATCTCCAAGGGCTCCTGTCACCTTTAGGCTAAAATATCATCTCTTTATCCTGTGTGTGTTTAGAGACGTCCACCACCTGACTTCTGTCTACTTTTCATCTCAATACCCTAGATGCGCTCTCCATGCTGACTTTGCCTGTTAGACCCTTCCCACCCAACGTTAGCCTTCATGCTCAAGGGATCTCCCTTACATGAAAGCGCTCCTCCCTCACCTCTGCTTCATAGAACCCTTAGCTTCCTTCAGGGCTGGCTCAGCACCTCCTGCCCTATTACAAATGTTTTCCCCTTTGGAAACAGCTTTGGATTCATGTGTATAGATTTTGTATTTTATTACTCTTGAGGGTGTTGTTTCCTTCTCCTTGAAGATGGGGCCATCTTGTTTTGGTCTCTGTGAACTTAATGCCTAGCACAGTGCTTTGTGCAGGAAGGAGCATAATAAATATTGACTCACTTAACTGGATGGTGGGGTGCCTGGGTTACCCTTTCATTTCCTTTTAGGTAAAAAGCAAACTAGGGGGCAGCACACATACTCCAGAAATCCAGCCTTTTGGTGTGCAAGCCAAATTCTGCAACAATCATTCCGTTCTCTATCAGCTTGGCTCAAGGAGAAACAGATTTAAGTCCTGAGAGAGGTGTGATTGCTGTGAAAGGCTGCCAAGGCCCTTTCAAACACATTGCTGCTTCACACATGCTCATATATACACACATATGTTTATGTGGATGTACATTGCCAGGTGTATAGAGAGCAGGACCTGGAGTCAGAAGGACGTGAATTTGAATCCTGCCTTAGATACTCACTAATTGTGTGACTTTGGGAAAATCAATTAACCTTTGTCTGCCTCAGTTTCCTCATTTGTAAAATGGGAATAATAATAAGAATACCTACTTCTCAGGGATTTTGTATAGATCAAATAAGAATATCCATATCTATACATCTGAAAATTAATGCAATATATAAATGTCTTATACATACACATACATGTATATGCACACAAATAGCAACAATGTACAATAGTACAATTTTGTACATATACATAAAATGCACAGACATATACATGTGAGTGCATTTGCATTTATGTACATGATCATTCACACATGCTATACACACATATACACACACGACACACATATGCACACACGACACACATATGACACACACATATATACGCACACACTATACACACATACTATACACACATATACACATACTATACACATATATACACACATATATACACATACTATACACACATACTACACACACATATATACACACACACTATACACACACATACACACACACATATCATCAGTGCTATGTCATCTTCCCTTTCAGAGCTTCAGGCTATGGGTTAATGTCTACCTTTTCTCAGTTTTTTTTTGAAATCCATTCCTCAAAGTTTAGGTGTATGTGGAACTAGCCTCATGACCTGGAGCAGACAGTGTTAACTGGATTTTCTTTGGATCAGTTCCACAGTCAGCAGAAGCCTGAATGGCTAGAAGGATTCCCTGCTTGAACAGACTAGTGCCTAGCACAGTGCCCAACACATATGGACCCAAAGCAACTGTTAAAAAATAGAGTCCAACCAAAAGGCTTGTCTGAGCTTAGTATGAGTGTGGAGCACTGTGTCTTTGGGATGGGTTATCCTAGTAGGACAAGGAAAAAAAGGGAAAAGATAGGCAGATTCCCAAGTCAGCAAGCTGAATCACAGAGCAGAGACCAGGCTCAGTCAGAACTGAGGTGAGGCAGCTGATTTTGCATTGGAGGAGCTCTGTGGGCTCACTCAGTCCAGCAGTAACTGCTGTTCAGAGCTCAGGAACTTAAAGGAACCTGCTTGGTCAGACCCAGGACATGAAGGCCAGCGGTCCATGCCTTGGCTATTAGGAACTGCAGCATGATTGAGAGTTTCTGTTGCCTCCACTTCACCAGCCAGGTCTTTCTTATTGGTTAATATCAGAGCTTCCCCTTATTGCTTCCACGGATTCAGACTGCCTGTTTCACCCTGGGCAAATCCCCTGGTCCCCCTGGCGTAGGTCTGTATAAAGTGTGGGCTGAGTGTGCTAGGACACCTGGGGCATTCCCTCTGTTTCCTTTGTTTGCTCCTGTGACCTCAGTTTCCTCATTTTAAAAATGATGATGTTGTATTAGAAGGTCTTTTCCAGTTCTTTCTCTATCATCCTATATAACCTTTTAAAGTGATGAAATTTTATGAATTTATCGGCTCTCTTTCTCCCTATCTCTTGGTCTCTCTGTGTTTCTGTCTCTCTCAGCACGATGAGACCTCTATTAGATGTCTGCATAGATGAGATGTCCCCTCCTTTCAGTATCTTGTCTTGAGAACAGCTTCCAATTGCATATTAGGAAAGCGTCATCCATGGCCTCTCTGGTAGAGTATTGATCAACTTCTGTGGGTCTTTGGTATTGGCTCTGCTCTAATAACATGTTTTTAATATGCAAAATCAGGGGCCTGCTAAATTCCCCAGCCCCTTTTCCACCTCCCCCCTCTCTTCAGAACAAAGTTAGTTTATTCAGGCTGGGTCTCTTTAACTGGAATGATGAAGTGGAAAGTTAGAAAACAGTGAAAGAATAAAGACTGCATTTATATCAGAATGAAATCTGGACATTGCAGCCACTGATGGCTTCTGGGTGATTCTCTGTAGTCCTTCCTGCTGTCTTCAGAAAGAACTCTAGGAGCAGCTATGTCACTGACTGAGGCAAGAGAATCTGGTGTTGGGAAATCCTCCTTGGCTGACTCAGAAGAGGCCTGTGAAACACTATATCCACAATCCCTTGAACCATACCCTTGTGTCCTCCCCCTCCCCAGCCCAGCAGTGTGTACATTGTGGGGCTCGTCATTGGCTGTACTTCTACCAGAGTGTGTCATACAGGGAGAGTTGTTTGGAGACTTGGGTTGTGACATCCAAAGAGACCATCTGTCAAGCCTGAGACAATCGCAGTGTTGACAGTTTAATGAACTGCATTCAATAGACTCATGGAATTAGGCTTGGAAAGGATATGAAGAAAGCAGAGCCCAACTAACTCACTTGGCCAATCAGGAAACTGAGACCCAGAGATTATTGAGAGCTAGTCAGTAGGAGATCCAGGGCTAAAAACCCAGATTTCTTAGGGCAAAGCTTCTTAAATTGTGGGCTATGAACCCATATGGGACAGTGATGCTAAGCTGCTTCTCTAGTGACAGGATTGGCACTCCCATTTTAGAATGCAGATGAAAAAGATGTGTGGAATAAAAGAACTGAGCATCAGCTTCTCCTCAGCAAGAGGGAGCATTCTGGGGAGTCACAAGCTTTGAGGCCTTGCCTGAAACAAGAGTTTAAAAAGCGAAAAACCTTTAGCCAAACAATTAGGGAGTCTTGTGCAATTTAGGAATGCCTTAAATATTGTCCTAGGGTTAGAATATTTATTCCATTCTCTCTCCCTCTTCTCTCCCCCAAAGTCTGTGTACTTTATGCTCTCCCAATTATGTTCTGTTTGGTTTTGGATACCACTGCCTACTCCCTAAGTGACTGTGGCAAAAAAATCAATGAAAAGATGAATGACCTCCAGTTGTTCTTCAGTCAGAGTCCATTTGCTCTGCTCTCTGGTCTGTAGTTGTGGTCATCATTGTTATGGTTACCACTGCTGTTGGTAACTTGGCTGCTCACCCTCTGACATCCAATTTATATTCTTCACTCCAAACAAACTCAACATGATGGGCTGTCAGCTTGACCTGGCTTCTCTGGAGTTCCACAGGTTTTTTTTTTTTTTTGTGGGGCAATGAAGGTTAAGTGACTTGCCCAGGGTCACACAGTGTCAAGTGTCTGAGGCCATATTTGAACTCAGGTCCTCCTGAATCCAGGGCTGGTGCTTTATCCACTGTGCCACCTAGCTGCCCCATTCCACAGTTTTTGAGAGAGCTTTTCCTCCAATGACAGTGGATATAGGCTTCTTTTAAAAAAAATAAAAGTATTTTATTATTTTCCAGTTACATGTAGAAATAGTTTTCAAGATTTGTTTATATAAGATTTCAAATTTCAAATTTTTCTCCCTCTCTCCCCTCCCTCCCCCGCTCCCCTAGACAGCAGGCAATCTGATAGATGTTATATATACATAATAACATTAAACATATTTCTGCATTAGTCATGTTATAAGAGAAGGATCAGAGCACAAAGAAAAAACCTGAAATCAGAAAACCAACAGCATCAAAAACAAAAGAAATAATATGGTCCAATCAGCATCCATATTCCACAGTTTCTTTTTTCCCTCCTGGATTTGGAGAGCCTTTTCCATCATGAGTCCTTTGGAATATTCTTGTTCCAGTGGATTGGTGAGAAGAATCTAATCTATCACAGTTGATCAACACATAATGTTGATGATACTGTATATAATGTTCTTCTGGTTCTGCTCATCTCACTCATCATCAGTTCATGCAAGTCCTTCCAGATTTCTCTGAACTCCACCTGCTTATCGTTTCTTACAGAACAATAGAATTCCATTATATTCATATACCACAACTTGTTCAGCCATTGCCCAATTAATGGACATCCTCTCAATTTCCAATTCCTTGCCACCACAAAAAGAGCAGCTATAAATATTTTTGTACATGTGGGTCTTTTTCCCTTTTTTATGATATCTTTGGGAAAAAGACCCTAGAGTGGTATTGCTGGGTCAAAGGGTATGCACAACTTTATAGCTCTTTGGGCCTAATTCCAAATTGCTCTCCAGAATGCTTGGATCAGTTCATAGCTCCACCAACAATGCATTAGTGTTCCAATTTTCCCACAGGTTCTCCAACATTTATTATTTTCCTTTTTTGTCATATTAGCCAATCTGATTGGTCTCAGGTGGTATCTTAGAGTTGTTTTAATTTGCATCTCTCTAATCAATAGTGATTTAGAACATTTTTCATATGGGAATAGATAGCTTTGATTTCTTCGTCAGAAAACTGCCTGTTCATATCCTTTGACCATTTCTCAATTGGGGAATGACTTGGATTCATATAAATTTGATTTAGTTCCCTATGTATTTTAGAAATGAGGCCTTTATCAGAGGTACTGGCCATAAAGATTGTTTCTCAGCTATCTGCATCCCTTCTAATTTTGGATGCATTGCTTCTGTTTGTACAAAACCTTTTTAATTTAATGTAATCAAAGTCATCCATTTTGCATTTCATAATATTCTCTATCTCTTGTTTGGTCATAAACTGCTCTCCTTTCCAAAGATCTGAAAGGTAGACTATTCCTTTTTCTCCTAGTTTATCTATGGTATCACCTCTTATGTCTAAATCATGTACCCATTTTGACCTTATTTTAGTATAAGGTGTCAGATGTTGGTCTATGCCTAATTTCTGCCATACTATCTTCCAGTTTTCCCAGCAATTTTTGTCAAATATTGAATTCCTATCCCAGAAGCTGCGGTCTTTGGGCTTATCAAACAATACATTACTAATGTCCTTTACTACTGTGTCTCCTGTGCCTAGCCTATTCCATTGATCCTCCACTCTATTTCTTAGCCAGTACCAGATAGTTTTGATGACTGCCACTTTATAGTAGAGCTCCAGATTTGGTACCACTAACCCACCTTCCTGTGCATTTTTTCATTATTTCCCTTGATATTCTTGACTTTTTGTTTTTCCAGATGAATTTTGTTATTATTTTTTCTAGCTCTGTAAAATAATTTTTAGGTAGTCTGATTGGTATGGCACTGAATAAGTACATTAGGTAGAATTGTCATTTTTATTATATTAGCTCAGCCTATCCATGAGCAATTGATATCTTTCCAATTTTTTAGATCTGATTTGATTAGTTTGAAAAGTGTTTGGTAATTGTGTTCATAGAGTTCCTGGGTTTGTCTTGGCAAGTAGACTCCCAAGTATTTTATATTATCTACCATTACTTTAAATAGAATTTCTCTTTCTATCTCTTGCTGCTGGGACTTTGTTGGTCATGTATAGAAATGCTGACGATTTATGTGGATTTATTTTATATCCTGCTACTTTGCTAAAGTTGTTAATTGTTTCCAGTAATTTTTGAGTTGATTCTCTAGGATTTTCTACATATACCATCATATCATCTGCAAAGAGTGATAGTTTTGTTTCCTCCTTGCCTATTCTAATTCCTTTAATTCCTTTTTCTTCTCTTATTGCTAAAGCTAACATTTCTAGTACAATATTAAATAATAGAGGTGATAATGGACATCCCTGTTTCACCTCTGATCTTACTGGGAAGGCCTCCAACTTATCTCCATTACATATAATGCTTGCTGATGGTTTTAGGTAGATACTGCTTATTATTTGAAGGAAAGCTCCACCTATTCCTAAGCTCTCTAGTGTTTTTAATAATCATATAATTTTGGTTAGTTTTCTTATTGATATGGTTGATTATGTTGATAGTTTTCCTAATATTGAACCCGCCCTGCATTCCTGGTATAAATCCCATCTGGTCATAGTGTATTATCCTGGTGATCACTTGCTGTAATCTCCTTGCTAATATCTTATTTAAGATTTTAGCATCAATATTCATTAGGGAAATTGTTCTATAATTTTTTTTCTCTGTTTTGGCTCTGCCTGGTTTTGGTATCACCACCATATTTGTGTCATAAAACGAATTTGGTAGAACTCCTTCACCTATTTTTCCAAATAATTTGTATAATATTGGAATTAATTGTTCTTTAAATGTTTGGTAGAATTCACCTGTAAACCCATCTGGCCCTGGGGATTTTTTCTTAGGGAGTTCATTAATGGCTTGTTCAATTTCTTTTTCTAATATGGGTTTATTTAAGGAATTTATTTCCTCTTCAGTTAACCTTGACAGTTTGTATTTTTGTAAATATTTATCCATTTCATTTAGATTGTTAAATTTATTGGCATACAGTTGGCCAAAATAGTTCCTAATTATTGCTTTAATTTCTACTTCATTGGTGGTAAGATCACCCTTTACATTTTTGATACTGGTAATTTGGTTTTCTTCTTCTTTTTTTTAATCAAATTAACCAGTGGTTTGTCTATTTTTTTTTCATAAAACCAGCTTTTCATTTTATTGATTAATTCTATAGTTTTCTTGCTTTCAATTTTATTAAATTCTCCTTTAGTTTTCAGGATTTCTAATTTAGTATTTAATTGGGGATTTCTAACTTGTTCTTTTTCTAGCTTTTTAAGTTGCATGCCTAATTCATTGATCTCCTCTTTCTCATGTAAGCAGTTAGAGCTATAAAATGTCCCCTAAGCACTGCTTTGGCTGTCCATAGTTTTTGGTATGTTGTCTCATTATTGTCATTCTCTTGGATAAAGTTATTGATTGTTTCTATGATTTGTTGCTTGACCCACTCATTCTTTAGAATAAAATTATTTAGTTTCCAATTGATTTTCTGTCTACCTTTCCATGGCTCGTTATTACATGTAATTTTTTTTGCATCATGATCTGAGAAGGATGCATTTACTATTTTTGCCTTTCTACATTTGACTATGATGTTTTTGTGCCCTAATACATGGTCAATTTTTGAAAATATGCCATATACTGCTGAGAAAAAGGTATATTCCTTTCTATCCCCATTCAATTTTCTCCAAACATTTATCATGTCTAACTTTTCTAGTATTCTATTCACCTCTTTCATTTCTTATTTATTTTGTGGCTAGATTTTTCTAATTCTGAGAGGGGAAGATTCAGATCCCCCACTAGTATAGTGTTACTGTCTATTTCTTCTTGTAACTCATTTAACTTCTCCTCTAAGAATTTGGATGCTATACCACTTGGTGCATACATGTTTAATATTGATATTACTTCATTATCTATAGTACCTTTTAGCAAGATGTAGTTTCCTTCCTTATCTCTTTTAATTAGATCTATTTTGCCTTTGCTTTGTCTGAGATAAGGATTGCTACCCCTGCTTTTTTGACTTTAGCTGATGTATAATATATTCTGCTCCAGCCTTTTACCTTTACTCTGTGTGTATCTCTCTGCTTCAGATGTGTTTCTTGTAAACAGCATATTGTAGGATTCTGGTTTTTAATCCACTCTGCAATTTACTTCCGTTTTATGGGAGAGTTCATCTCATTCACATTCACAGCTAAAATTATTAACTGTTTATTTCCCTCCATCTTCTTTTCCCCTTTGTACTCTTTTTTCCCCTTCTTTTCCCCTATTCCACTTGACCAGTGTTTTGCTTCTGACCACTGCCTCCCTCAATCTGCCCTCCCTTTTATCAGCTGCCCTTCTTTTTCTTGCCCCTTTTCCCCCACTTGTGCCCTCCCTTCTATCAATACCACCCTTTTCCCCCTTCCCCTTTTGTTTCCTTAAAGAGTAAGATAAGTTTCTTTATACAAATGGGAGTGTATTTTATTACCTCCCTGAACCAAGTCTGATGAGAGTAAGGTTGCAACAATGCCCACCTCTCCCTTCTTTCCCTCTGTTGTAATGGGTTCTTTTTGTGCCTCTTCCTTTGATATAATTAACCCCATTCCACCTCTCCCTTCCTCTCCCCCCCAGTCTTTCATTTTGTTCCTTAAGTTTCTTTTGTGAGATTTAAAATTGGATATTAGATCATATATCTCCCCTCTTTAACCTTTCCCTTAATTTATCTCCCAGACTAGTAAATGGAAGAAGCTTCTGGTTTTCTAGTTAGAGCTTTTATTGTATGGTAGTTACAAGGTGATGTTGATTAGAGGGATAGGAAAGTAGAAATACAAAACAAATCGTCTTAAGTCTAAATTCCGTATAAAACTCACCAAAAGCCCAAGGCCACCTTTGGGGAGAGAGAGAGAGAGACCGAGTCACGCGCGTGCTGCTAACCGCGAGCCGGGCCGAGTCGAACTCCAGTCAGCGGCTGTCTGTGCTGCGCAGTCAGGAGATCAGCAGAGCAGGAAAAAGCTCCCACTTCCGTTCTCTCCTTGCCTTTTAAGCTCACACCCCGGAAGTGGAGTGCTAGCAGGCTAACTGGCGTGCGTAGCTCATGCCATTGGTCTCCTCCCTGAAAGGGTGGTCCTTAAAGAAAAACTGGCGTATCTCCATTATCGCTAACTGACTGTTAAAACTTTTTAACACACTTTATATTATCACATCAAAGTTGATTTAATAACAATACCTTTACAGAGATACAGATCCCAAGAGTTAAAAGTATTATCCTCTCTCATATGGACTCAAGCAATTTAACACCATTGAACAACCCTTTTCTCCTCCTTGTTTATCTCTTTATATTTCTCTAGAGTCTTGTATTTGGAGATCAAATTTTCTGTTCATTTCTGGTCTTTTTCTCAGGAAGCCTTGGAAGTCTCCTAGTTCATTGAATGTCCATCTTTTCCTCTGAAAGAGAATGATCAGTTTTGCTGGGTAGTTGATCCTGGGTTGTAATCCAAGCTCCTTTGCCTTCCTGTATATCATATTCCAAGCCCTGCAATCCTTTAATGTTGAAGCTGCCAGGTCCTGTGCAATCCTGACTGTGGCTCCATGGTATTTAAATGGTTTCTTTCTGGCTGCTTGGAGTATTTTCTCCTTCACCTGATAATTCTGGAGTTTGGCTACTATATTCCTTGAAATGTTCCTTTTGGGGTCTCTTTCAGGAGGTGTTCAGTGGATTCTTTCAATGATGATTTTATCCTCTGATTCTACATTTCAGGGCAGTTCTCCATAATAATTTCCTGGAATATGGTGTCTAGACTCTTTTCTTGGTCATGGCTTTCAGGTAGTCCAATAATTCTCAGATTATCTCTCCTGGACCTTTTTTCCAGGTCAGTTGTTTTTCTAATGAGATATTTCACATTTTCTTCTATTTTTTCAGTCTTTTGATTGTGCTCATCAGATTCTTGTTGTCTCATGGAGTTATCCACTTCCACCTGCTCAATTTTAATTTTTAAGGCCTTATTTTCCACAGTAAGCTTTTGCACTTCTTTTTCTGTTTGGCTAATTTTTTCTCTCATTTGGCCAATTGTATTTTTTAAGGAATTGTTTTCCTCAGTCATTTTTTGTGCTTCTTTTTGCAGTGTAACTCTCATTTCTCTTATTTCTTTTTCCATTTTTTCTTCTACCTCTCTTATTTGATTTTTTTTGTTTTTTTTTTTTTTAAGTGAGGCAATTGGGGTTAAGTGACTTGTCCAGGGTCACACAGCTAGTAAGTGTTAAGTGTCTGAGGCTGGATTTGAACTCAGGTACTCCTGACTCCAGGGCTGGTGCTCTATCCACTGCGCCACCTAGCTGCCCTCTTATTTGATTTTTAAAAGCCTTTTTGAGCTCTTCAAAGATGGATTTTTGGTCTTGAGACAAGATCATCTTCCCTCTTGAGTCTTCACTTGTGGACATTTTGACTAACTCGTCTGTGTTTGAATTTTGGTCTTCCCTTTCACCATAGAAGTTGTCAATGGTAAGGGTCCTTTTTTGTTTCTTGCTCATGTTGTAGGCTATTTTTAAACTTATCAAGTTGAAGTCTGCTCCTGGGGCACAGGGTTCACAGTTGCAAGCTTCTTACTGCTCTCAGCAGCCCCACTCTTGTCTGCCCCACTCTCAGCTGTGTTGAGTTGTAACAGTATTGAGCTGCCACTGAGTGGAGCTTTGCTGAGGTGATCTGCCAGCTGAGATGAGTGGTGCTAAGCCACACTGAGCCGAGCTTTACTGAGCTGAGCCACCCTCCCCTTTTACCCCAGGTGAGACAGACCTTTTCTGAAGTCTTCCAAATTTTCTCACATAGCAGGATTTTGTGTCTCTTCTTGCAGGTTCTGTAGTCCCAGAATCTGTTTAGAGGCTTTGTTTAATGTTGTTTTTGAGAGAAATATGGGAAAGCTCAGGAACGTTCCTAGCTTTTCTGATATAGGCTTCTTAAGGGCAAAGGATGTGCAGAAATCTTAGCATCCATGGACCCAGCATTATACTGCTTAAGAGTTATTTAGGAAATGAGCCGAGGAAACAGAATAATGGCCCCCCCAGTCAAATAGAGGAGCCCGTTTTCCATTGGCTCTCCTGGTGACCACTGCTAGAACTTAAGGAATTTCTAAGAATAACTGGATGGACCAGTTGATGATCAGATCATTTTTATTTGATATATTTAAGGGAAGGCCAAATTGCTTAACTGGAGATCTTCAAGAGAGCACAGATTAGAGGAGGGAAGCACAGGAAGGATAGTAGGGCAGCAATACTCCCCAGTCTGGGGCATCTGCTAACCTCTCCCCTCCTGTGGAGCTGATATTGATACCTCTACAGAGGGTCAGTGAAGGAAGGAACGTCTAGAGTTTGGAAAGTTGCCAGTTGGCTTCAAGCCCTGGCAGGAGGAGGGAGTCTGTGACAGAATTCTCAGAAGCTGGGCCTGGGACCTTGGGCATCTGAGGAGTTAGATGAGTGGGGCCCTCCTGGGTGCCTGCATCAAAGCTCAGAGAATATGAGCAGGGCCAGGTGTGTTACAGGGATGGGTGGGGCTCCACTCAAGTGGGTCTCATTGGATTTCCAACTCTGACATCACAGATGGGTCAATGCCAAATAGTAAGGAAGCTAGGTAGTTCCTAACATGGATGTTTCCACATAGAGGAGATCTCAGATATGGGTAGAGCAGCATGTTTCTAGAACTGGGGCTGAGTGGGGTTGTCAGGGAGGAGGAACAGAGGATGTCTTTAGAGCAGGAATTCTCATCCTGGGGTCCATGAATTGGTTTTGATAACTATTTCAACATATTTGGTTACCTCTATAATCTTATGTATTTTTTCCCTATAAAATATGATTCTAAGAAAGGGCCCATGGGCTTCACCAGACTGCCCAGGGGTCCAAGTTAGAGAGGAGAGTCCCCTCATACCAGAGGCTTTTCTTGACTTCAACACCTGGCTCTTCCCCCATATTTCCTCTCTCAGGGGCCCATTTACTACAGATCATTTCCTGTAAGTGGTCTCAGGAAAAGTTCTGGTAAATTCATTCATGCTCAGGTGCCAGTGACCAATAAGACTGATGACCATGTGTTAGAGACTTTTTCCAGTATTTGTTCAATGAGATGACCCCAGGCCCCTCCCAAGTCTTGAGCCTGTGATTTTATCAAAGGGTCCTCTTTCCCAGGGGTGCTTCCATTGAGACAAAGGAGTCACTCTCTCTTTGGCTTTTCTAATTTGGAAATCTCAGGCAGGAAGAGGTATGCCTATGCCTGAACCAGGGAGGCATGGACGATTCCCAGGTCTGGATTGGGAAAGACAAACAACAAACTAGGATGAATGTATTTCCTATTTCATCCCACCAGACCTTTGCCCAAAGCCACTGGCATGACTCAGTGTTATAGCCGGTGGTAATGACCCGGAGCAGACCTTTCTCAGCAAATATAGTCCATGGAAACCCACTTCACCCACATTTCCACAGAGATATTTTGCTATTCTAGGAGACTTCACTTTGGGAAACTAGTGATGAAGCTGAAGGAAAACCAAAATTTGGAATAAAAGGGGTGTTTTTATTTTTGTTTTTTGACTGAAAGTGTTGGAATGTCAGCTCATCTGTAGGCTTCCTGAAAACAGCTCTGGGCAATTCCAGTGCTGCCAGGATGAGGGAGATGGACAGGATTTCCAGTTCCCCCAGGATTTTGATCCATCTGCTAGTTGTTATTAATCATTATTCATCTTAATTGTCTCATTTCTGATGAGTTTCCTACAATACAGCGCTAGGGCAAGTTGCTGTCTTGCTGTTTATGCCATTATATTTAGTGTTCGATGGGCTATTTGCTTAGGTAGGTAAAGTAACCCCTTCTGGTCTGGCCTTGGACATGGCTGTGCTTAGTCAGCTTCTCTTCCTTCCTGGGTACTGTCCAGAGTCCAGTCTCTGTTCTTGTCTGGGAGAAGTTGGGACCAAGAAGGTAAGGCTAAAGCCATTAGACATTTCCCTTACCCACCAACATTTGTCAGATTTCCTCAGGAGAATAAGCAGTGATGCTAAGTTTTCTCTGGTTATTACCCTCTCAAGTTCTCTCCATCACTCTTCTGTGGGAATGGAGAAAGCATCTGAAAGGAATTCCATCACCTTAGCTCCTGGCAGCTCACTCTCCTCCTTTCTCATTGCTGCCATTATTAGGACAAGAACAGCTGAGGAATGCTTTGTACCAGGGGCAGAATTGGATCCAGATTCCAGAAACTGGCTTTCTTTTCACTTATAACCACTCCTCAGATGGGTTTTCCTTTGGAAACACTGCCTTTTATAAGAAATCCCTTTATTTGGCATGTTTGGAGGATGGGTTGTTCTTGTTCAAAGAGAGTATTGTCAGGATGGGCAGTCTCTCTAACAATGTGGATTGTAACACATCTATGGCTTCTTTCTCATCCTGTATTATTCTTGCCTACATTTCCCCTTAAATCCTACATTGAGGGAGGACCAACTCAACATGTTGGAAGTCTAATTTTTGTTCTTTTAGTTTAACACGGGATTATAGATAAAGAGAAAGAAGTGACCCAAGATGTCATGCAGTTCTGTACCTTTGCTGAAGTACAGAAAAGTTGAACAATTTGCCAATGCCTTGCAGAAGTGGAGCTGGTTTTGAATCTATGCCCTCTAATTCTCCTTGGTGCTCTTTCTACATTATTGCACAACCTGGGCACCCATGTGTGGAGATACAAATACTGATGAGAATAATGACATGGGGCTGCAGTATAACTGTACATAGTCACATTTACTTATGTTCAAATATACTAAATGAAGCCTTTGTTTCAGACGTGGCCAGGGCCTCTGGGTCATCCTTGTACTTCATGTGATGCCTCATTTGATAATAATCCTATGAAATAGGTGCTATAAATATTCCCATCCTACAGATAAAAGGAAACAGGCTGAAAGGTTAGGTGACTTGCCCAGGGTCACATATCCAGGAAATGTCTGAGGCAGGGTTTGAACTCAGGCCTTCCTGACTCCAGGTCTAGCAT
The DNA here is from genome assembly GCF_019393635.1 of Dromiciops gliroides. Taxonomy (NCBI): domain Eukaryota; kingdom Metazoa; phylum Chordata; class Mammalia; order Microbiotheria; family Microbiotheriidae; genus Dromiciops; species Dromiciops gliroides. Next base: position 369,086 of record NC_057864.1, on the reverse strand, counting down.
TCTCTCCCCTGTGTCACCTAGTTGGCACAAAAGCTCTTGAACCAACTTCTCCCCTTGAAAAGACATGCCAAATTGCTTTAGCATTCTTTCCACCAATTAGGAGAGTCTAATACAAATTCTCTAGGCTTGACTGGAAATCTGGGTCACATTAAAGACTCTGACCATGTCACCTCCTTACTCAATGCATGCCAGTAGCTCATTATCATCTCCAAGATCATAATCTCAAATCCTCTGTTTGTTATTGAAAGGGCTTCACATCCTGGCCCTTTCCTATCTTTTCAATCTACTTCCTGTTTGACTCCCTTCCACTCTTTCTATGATCCAGTGCCTCTGGCCTATAAGTGTCCACAGGACCATGCCATTCCATCTCCAAACTCCATATACTTCTTCTGGCTGTCTCCCATGCCTCAAATGCTCTCCCTAGTCACCTTTTCTTGACTTTCCTTACTTCCTTCAAGATTCAGCTCAAATCCTGCCTTGTGTAGGAGACCATCATGGTCTCTCTGAGATCACCTTTCATCTCTGAAAATATTCTGTATGTACGTACTTGGTTGCATTTTGTCTCCCCATTAGAATGGGAGTTCCTTGAGGGCAGGGATCATGCTTTTGTCATCCCCAGTTCCTTATCTATAAAATGAGGTGGAGAAGGAAATGACAAACCCCTCCAGTATCTGCCAAGAAACCCCCAAAATGGGGTTATGAAGAGTTGGACACGACTGAAATGCCTGAACCAACTGAACGGCAACAGCATAGCAACAGCAACACAACCACCATCACCATCCACCATGGTGCTTAATAAATGGCTGTTTACTGACTAATGTACTGTTTACAGAGTAATGAAACCTATTCCATTGGTTACATGTTCCATTTCTTCCCTCCCCACCCAGCCAAGATCTGACTCATACAGAATTGAACCAGAATCTCTGCTCAATCATGAGCTCATCAAGAAAGCAATGGAAGTGGTGAATATGAAGAAAACAGCAAATGAATGTCATTTCTGCATAAATGGACAAGAATGGAAAGTGAAGGCTCACAGGAAGCATATCTTTCCATAAGGCAGCTTTGAGGTGGAAGCAGCTGGTGTAGGGACTAGGAAGCTGAGCTCAAGGTCAGGAAGACCCAGGTCCTGCCTATGGCACGACGAACTGGGGGATCTTCTGCAAGTCACTTAACCTCTTAGTTTAACAGGCGACTCTAGGATTTGGAGTGACAAAGCAGGGAAATCTGTGCTTTGACAAAGGACAATTCCTAAGGGCAGTTCCCTAGAGTACTTTAGTTTCTGCAGTCGATACTTTTCATTTTGTATTGATATCTAATTTCCCTTCAGAGACAGTAATTTGGGGCATCAGCCTACATGTGATGGGGTTCATCTTATATGTTTGGATCAGTAGAGTACACCCTCTCTCCCCCCATAAATAATGGCTGTAACCTTTACATCGACTTTACAAATAATGAATCTGCATCAGAGTGCCTGGAGAGAGTAAGACCTTGGTAAGGGAACCTTGTCTTCATCGGATGCTCTGCAGAGCATTGCTCTACCCCGATCTCCTTCCAAAAGACTAGAATGGCTGTGCTGTGCTCCATTCAGAGTCACCGTGTCGCCTGTGTCCACTGGGGCTTTCAATGCTATGGGCTTGCAAGTAATTCATTGTTGGGAATATGCTGTAGCCTATTTAAACCAACTGAGCATCCTTTCAGTTTATTCCTCCATGGCTTCACTCATTATTCCTGCAACTTTCCAGCTCAGATTCCTCTCCCTGGCTGCTACTCATCTGAGCATTGCCTCTTGAGGGTGAAAACCGTTCCTCTTTTGCGTTTATATCCCTGGCAAATTAGCACAGGACTTGGTACATGGTGTTTAGTAAATGCTTTTTAATTCATTCTCATTCATTCTGTCATTCCACTATCTTTGGTGTCATCTGTAAGCAACATGGGGCTGCCATGTAGAAGAGGAAAGAGACTTCCCCTTGTTGGCCTCAGGAAGCAGAACAATAGATCATACTTACCTAGGCTGGGTCCGAGGCAGCAAAGATAGACACACATAGATGTAGAAACAGTGGGGCTAAGCTGCTTCTCTAGTGACCTCCCTCCAAAGTTCTCTCCAGGCCCAGAACTCTTCTGTGGGAGTGGGACATGCATCCCATAGGAATCCTATTGCCTTGGCTCCCGGCAGCTCACTCTTCTGCTTTCTCATTGAATCCATTATGAGGGCAAAGACATGTACATATACATATACATGTATAAATCCCATCATGTGCCTTGACCCTCAAGGCTTTCTAGTCTGGTTAAGACCCTAACTTCTGCAGAATATTTTTCCCAATGTGAACAGTGTCCCCTTCTCTCCCCACCCCCACTGCTGTAAGCACCTTCTCACAACAGATGCTGTCTTCTTCACAACCACTGAGAACTCTCACTCATGTTCTCATTATGGTGAGGGATCAGTAGGACTTTAATGGAGAAAAAACCCCAAATAAACCTCAAACCCTTTACCCCAATTTTAGGTGAGGATGATCTTATGTCTGAATTAAAACAGTACTGGACTGGTTTTCTCTGGGTGGTGTTTCTCATTACCTGTCATGGGAATGCTTGGGCGGGGGAGGGGGGGGACTTGATTTCCCTTTTCTTGTTGGTGCCTCTTCAGATGGGGACTGGATGGATAATTTAAGATGAAGATGGAGGAAATGAGGAGAATGATATGAAGAAAGTAAGAGAGAGACCAAGGCTGATTGGGTTCATAAAGTAGGTAAGCAAGGAAAAATATCTTTGAAAATGAATGTGATATAAAAGAAGATAGAAACAAAGAAATAGACCAATAATGAGGCAACAGTCAAGGATAAATGAAGTGGGCAGAACGGGGATTTCTGTGAGCCATGTCTCAATTCTCCAGAGTAGGCTGATTACAAACACTTCTCCCTTTGGTCTGCTTGATTTAGGACCTTGGAAGTCTGCAGAGGCACTTGATTTTCCTAGGCAGAAAGGCTCTGAGTAGAATTGGTAAGAGGAGGAAGGGAGGAAGGGAGACAGAGAGAGACAGAGAGAGAGAGACAGAGAGAGAGAGACAGAGAGAGAGACAGAGAGAGACAGAGAGAGACAGAGAGACAGAGAGAGAGACAGAGAGACAGAGACAGAGACACACACACAGAGATAGAGACACACACACACACACACACACACACACACACACACACACAGAACATTAAGGGAACAAATGAAGGGATATCACATTGGAGAGATTTCCTTATTTTAGTTTTCCAGCATTGAAGGGAACTCTACCTTTTCTGTGGAGAACAGATGAATGAGGTTGCAGCCTTGTTCTGGTATTAGCTTGTCACCACACTGGTCCAGAGGCCTTGAGAGTGAAAAGGGGTGGTTCTGTGATGGGAGCAAGAGCACAATTCTGCATCAGTGCCTATGACTTGATGTATAATGTCCTTATCTTTTTCCAGGATCATAGCAATGTGTAAAAAGAGGTGAAGCTGGGGGGTGGGGTGGGGTGGGGAATGGAAGCTAATGGTCAGCAGCACCAGACATCTCAGGGAGCAGGAGTTAGTGTAGGTGAGAAGGTGGTTTAGGGATGAGCGTGGGTTTGAGTATTCTATGCTTCCTTCATCTGATGGTGCTTGGTACTGCCAGACTTTTCCTAATTGAACTAAACTGTTTTGCTTTTGGTTACACTCTGAGGTCTAAGTGATTTTCCACAGTTGGATCTAAGAAGATGGGATTTCCAGTGGGACAGGGGTGAAGCTGATATGGAGTATATTGAAAACAGAACTTTAATAAACTTTCTGGGAATAACCAGAAAGGGATATTGATTTTTAATCCGTGAGGGGTTTATAAAAAAAGTTTAAAAAAGAAATGGAGAGAAATGTACTTGCATTTCACACAAATTAAGGGCAAGAATGTGCTTTAAGGCTGGGGTAGGGGCAAGGGAGATAGAGGTACAGGAAGGCCATCGTAGGATAAAATTTTTAAGTGTGTCATTTGAAATTTGATGGGGGTGCCTGCCTCTATTCTAGATTTTAGGGAAACTTAGCTGGGGTTTCTAATATATTGTTACTTAGAAATTAGAGGCTACTGCACCAGTTTTGGACATTCAGCATTTATTGAGGCATATTAAATATTAGTAAAGAGAGAGCACATGGCTCCTCTGAAAGTTCAGAAGCCCCACATACCTGGGATAGAAGGGAGACAGCATGGGCCGCAGCTGCCTTCTTCAGTGTCCCAGGCCAAGAGAGCACCAGAGAGTGGAAGCTCCCTGCAGTCGGGAGGGGAGGTGGCCCTTCCACTCTGCTCCAAACTTATTAGCCAGCATCATTCAAGTCTATTGGTTTACTGGACGTGAGGTGGTCCATGAAGAGAGTGTGCTGAGGTCAGAGTCCAGAGGACCCACCCTCTGGGGGAGGCTGTCAGGGAGGTGGATTCTAACCTCTATTCTCTCTAATTATAGTCCAAGGTCCAGCTTGACTGACTCTGAGCAGTCTGAAGAGCTCAGGCAGTTGGGCCCTCAAGTGTGGGGTGGGTCTCTGGGATCCCCAAACCCATTACTTTCTCACATAAGGATTTTATTATTAAAAATCAGTTTTCATTCATGTTTTCTATTTCTTATATCACCAGAGTGTCCCATGAATTCTTCCCCTGAGAGCCAGCTTATGTGACAAGTAGTATTTCTTAAAGAAGAAAAAAAGTCAGCACAAATGATTGATACCTTGAAAAAGCCTGAAAGCTTATGTGATGTGTAAGTCCTGTGGACTCTTTCACTAAGGGCTGGGCTTGGGGCATCATCTCATATCTCTTCATTCAAGTCCTGATTGATCTTTATAATTTAATTGAATTCACTTTTGGTGTTTTGATGTTTTTGTTTTTCTTTGATGTCATTGTTTTTAATTCTTAAAAAAATAAACATGTTTGTTTAAAGTTTTGAGTTCCAAATTTTATTCCTCCTTCCCTTTCCCCTCCCCTTCCCTGAGGCAATAAGCAATCAGATATAGGTTATACATGTGCAATTATGTGAAACATTGCCATATTAGTTATTTCATATAAGAAAACTTGAATCAAAGAAAAAAATGAAAGAAAGTGAAAAACAGCCTGCTTCAGTCTGTGTTCCATCAATATCAGTTCTTTCTTTGGAGGTGGAGAGGATGTCTCATCATTAGTACTTTGGGATTGTCTTCATCATTGTATTGCTGAGAATAGCTAGTCGTTCACAGTTTTTCATCGAACAATATTGCTGTCACTATGCATAACTTTCTCCTGGTTTTGCTTACTTCACTATGGTATGTCATTGTTCTTTCCACTTACATTGTTGTAGTTACTGTATATATTGTTTTCTTGGCCCTGCTGACTTTACTCTGCATAAGTTCTTGTAGGGGCAGCTAGGTGGTGCAGTGGATAGAGCACTGGCCCTGGATTCAGGAGGACCTGAGTTCAAATCTGGATTCAGACACTTGACACTTACTAGCTGTGTGACCTAGGGCAAGTCACTTAACCCCAATTGCCTCACCAAAAAAAAAAAAAGTAAATAAGTTCTTATAGATTTCTCCAGGTCTTGTCAGCACCTAAACAATTTACCAATGTTAGAGCAGGATTGCTAGATACTTCCTTTGTGACTTGCCTCCCCTCTGGCTTGTCTCCTTAGCTGTTAAGGGTATATGTGATCCCATGATTCACAATTTTAAAGATTCTTGTAAATAACTCACAGTGAGGAAGTGAACACTGAGATGAAAAGATATCAATAAGAAAACCTGTAAACTAAGTTGGAATATCCCTGCATAGCAGGATGGACCAATTCCCACACAGCCTGAGCAATTTGCTAGGGGCTCTTCCTATTCTCTCTTCTCTCTGTTTGCTGATCTGCTCTGCTGTGTAGCTTTTATTTTCACACCATCTCCATTCCCAAATCTCTCTCCCCTTCCTCAGGTATCCAGAAAACCTCCAGGACAACAATCAAAGAACTACAACTATGCTTCTTTCTTTACTTTCCCCTTTCCCTCTCTGCCCTAAAAGTAGACAATTCACCTTAATCCCAGGTGAATGCCCTTGGTTACCTTGAGAGCCTGACCCTTATTGTAATGGAAAACATAAAAGTAATTTATTCCCTGATTTTGAGCTATATTCTTTATATCTATTTCTCCCTTTCCTCTTCCTTTGGCATTTTCTTTTGCTTTTTTAGCTAAAGAGTAAGCAGAAAGTTAAACAATCAGTGTAACATGAAGCAATAAGAAATGATGTCATGGCTTCTTGGACCCCTCCCTGGGCAGGCAGGAAATGGCCCCCAAAGGATGGCTTTTGAATGAATTGCATGGAAAAGTGAGTTGGGGGATGTGTGACTCTGGGATCACAGGGAATGGTGGGGCCTCATTCAGAATTGTGCAAATGTCTCATTTGAGACAGTGAATCTGTGTCTAACTCTCTTTGTTCCTCTAGGCAAAGCCCATACTCTCAATCTTTTCTTGAAAATGACAGTGAGGATCCTTCAGCCAAATGGTTCCATGGAGTTGAAACCTGAGTTAATCCTGAGTCAGACCGCTGAAATAATTTTCATTAGTGGTACAGTCTGTGCCCTGCTGGTTTTGGAAGTACCCTTCTCCATATCCAATATAGCCCCAGAGTGGGCCTTCATTGGCTTCAGCCACAAACAAGACAAGAAATGATGAGGAACAGAGCCTGTTTCTCTCTAAGTGTTTGTGCCCAAACTAGAGAATACGATGGGATGTTTATCTCTTTTTCCTATCTGAAATTCTATTTAAAATGTTTCCCAGCTCCTTTTATGCCTCCTCTACCTTTGGCTGGATGTTTCCTGTAAACTTTGGCCATCTGGATATAATCAGTCTCTCACAATGAAATGGAGCAGGTCTGTTGTTCTAAAAAATCCCCAAATTAATTCAGCGAGTGATTCTCTGGCTTAAATGCTGTATCAGAGAATCAGATCCACACAACATGACCCTGGAGGTCATCCCAAACACCTTGCAACTGCATGAGAGTCTCTTCTACCATGCACCCAACAAGTAGTTTTCCAACCTTGCTGAAAGACCATCAGTGGTATGGGCCCCAGACCCTGCTGAGACAGCCCTTCTTTTTTTTTGGCAGGGGAATGGGGGTTAAGTGACTTGCCCAGGGTCACACAGCTAGTAAGTGTCAAGTGTCTGAGGCCGGATCTGAACTCAGGTACTCCTGAATCCAGGGCCGGTGCTTTATCCCCTGCACCACCTAGCTGCCCATGAGACAGTCCTTCTTAAAGCTGGATAGCTCTAATGGTGAGGAAAGAAGTTTTGTTTTCTGATATTGTGGCTAAATCTGCTTATTGGCAACTTCTCAGACTCACCCACTGGTCCTGATGCTCATTCCATGTTTGGCCCTGGGCATCAGTTTCTTCAACTGTAAGAGAAAGGGTTAGCCTAAATGGTCTCTGAGATTCTAGCTCTTGTGAAGTGTTTAGCTAGTTGAAGACAGGCATCATTGTGGGTGGCAGAAGAAAGAACACTGAGCCAGGAGTTAGGAAGACCTGAGTTCTAATCTCACCTCAATGCTTACTTATCTGTGTGACCCTAGGCAAGTCATTTATTATTGATAAGAAGAGCTAGTCTTTCCATAGTACTTTTGGTGAAAAGGGCCAGGGGAGCCCAACTCATTTCATCTCCATATAGTATGGTCTAATGTTTACCAAGGACAGACATTTTGTATGGAGACTCTTGGTTGATAAAAGAGACAATTGGATTGGTAGATAGATGCTCTAGATGAGAGGTACCAGACTGTAATTGGAAGCTATTTAAATGAGTTATTAAAAATACAATACAACATAGATGATGCTAAGGTGTTCTTCTAAGCCAATATGGGTAGGAATCCTTTTGTGTGTGTTAGTGGACCCCAAACCACTTCAGACCTACCCCAAGACCATGGTAAACCTGGCTTGGGGGAGAACTAACAGCAATGCTTCTTATCACTCCACCCAGGCTATGAAATTTCCCTCTCCCGATAGCTCTGCCACCATATTTAGTGATCAAAGCCCCTGGGTTAATGACAAGTATCTCCTCTTCCCAAATGGATGCAGTACATGATTATATTTGTAGACTTACTTGTCTATCTATTAACTAAGTGGGCAGACATTTTGATGGCTTATAAATATATTTCCTCTACTCAGTACTTCTCTAATGGCTTATCCTTGGAGATGACTCTCAAAGGTCATGTCAGGTGAAGGCGAATGCTGGCAGAGCCAGCCAAGACAGAAAGGCTTCATGCATAGGCCTGACATTGGCCTCTGCCACTGACTCGTTTGAAGATCAGTCCAAGTTTCGAGAGGCCCAGCACCAAGTTGGCCATAGCAGCCCGAATTTTTCAGTTCAGGCATCTCTCAAAGACCACTACTGAGATGTCATGGATTTTCAATCTGAGTTGGTGTCAGAGTGCCTACTCCAATGACAATCTGGATCCCGGAAATAGGAAGCTGAAATTCATTGGCTGTGGGATAGTTGGCAAATTGAAAGGTATACTTAAACCATTCTGAGCTAGGACAAATGAAGTGGGGCAGGGGTGGGGTGGGGGTGGGGGAAGACCTATTACTTGTTCTCAGTCTTTTCACATATTTTTGTCTTTGAGCCCAACTGGATTGTAAACTTCATGAGGACCGCACCTATGCCTTCAAGGCAGGCGCATATGCTTATCAGCTCTGTATCTTGGACAGAGCAGATGGAGGAGAGTGATTAGGAGAGCCTCGAATCAACTTGATAAAAGGTAGCAGATAGTGAGCTGGACTTAGAGTCAGGAAGATGGAGGTTTATGTTCCATGGGGTCACTTACTTAACTTTGGAACCATGGGAAGGTCTCTTAACTTCTCTATGCCTCAGTTTCCCCCTTTGTAAAATGAGGGGCTTAGATCAGGACTTCTTAAACTTTGTCCACTTGCAACTCCTTTTTGCCAGAGGAATTTTTACATGACCCCAGGGATATAGGTATATAAAATAGGTATACATAACCTTTTACTGTTGCCAAATTTTTCATGACCCCCACATTCAGTTACATGAACCCAAACAGGGTCTATACCCACAGTTTAAGAAACTTTGGGTAAAACTGAATGCTCTCTCAGGTCCTTTCTAGCTCTAGCTCTTGATCCTCTTATCCCAATCAATTGATGAAGGTGCCTGAGTGGCATCTTCCCATGGAGGGTAGAAATATGCACTGTACCTTTGTTGAAAAGATCCAGAACACTCCCCTCATTGGTGTCCAGTGGCTTGGGCTGCCTCCTATGTCCCTGGAGCCAGGGAGGCAGAATTTCTTGAGAGGAGCTGCTCTACCTTCATGGTATATATGTCAAGTGAGCTGATGCATGACTTTTACCAAAGGACTCCTTTCCTCTTGTAGGAGAGCACTTAATGGGGAATGGCCAGAGACTGTGGTGAGGTGCATGGGCAGCCTGAGAGAGGAGTTTATGGACCTTGAATTCCTGGCCTTCTGAAGATGAAAATGTTTGGGGATGGCTTTTTTCTGTACAGAATGGAAAAGCTTGGACCTTGCTGGTGTTCTGGATGAAGTGTATGGCACATAGGACATATACTTACACCATGCTTGAAAAAAGAGATCCTGAGAATGAACTTCCAAAGCCCTGAGGGTTACCTCATGGGTGATGTCGAGTCTGAGAGCTCCCAGTTCAGAGTTTGAGCCCTGGCTGCTTTCTCAAGGGATGCACTTCTTGGAGAAGGAAGAGTGTGTTGTTCTTGTACTTGGATAATTAGAGCTGAATGAGGGACCAGGAGCTGTGAACTTTGGTCCCCTTCTCCACTATGAGTTACTCAGACCGGGCAGGTCTAACAGGAAAGGAATTGTTTATCAGAAGTGACTCAGAGTATTTTACCTTTTGGAGGGAATCTCATGGACTACTTGAGTGCCTTTTGTATTTCTCTGTCTATGCACAGCCTTATGTGAGTCCTTTGAAGCCTCTGCATCATCTGGGAGTGTGTGTGTAAGAAATAAAGACTGTCCCAATAATATTCATTGAGTACCTTGAGGGCCTATGTGGGAGTTGGGGACCCTACTATCCATATTTGGGAATATCTAGTCTATTATCTCACTGTTTTGGGATTTCCCTCAAAAGACACAAATTGGAACCCTTCTATGGCTGCCCATCCAGGGTCACTCTTCTTTGTCCTCTAATAAGTTCACCACAGAGGTCTGCCCAGTGTGCCAGAGGCCTTTAGCTCTTTCTTCTAATGTTGGGAAGGGACTTTGATGACATCTTATACTTCTGTTCTTTGGGACTGCTCTTTGTTACTAGATTGCAATTGGCTTTTCCCCACCAGTGTCCATTGGTTTCTTGGTGATGTTCACTTTTAGTTCTTTGGAGGCAATTTTATTCCATTCCTCACTTCTATATAGCAATCTAGCTATATATTGGTATTGTCTTGGATCATTTTCTTAATCAGAGTAGCTGTCTTTTGTGTGTGTGTGTGTGTGTGTGTGTGTGTGTGTGTGTGTTTTGGGCAGGGCAATGAAGGTTAAGTGACTTGCCCAGGGTCACACAGCTACTTAAGTGTCAAGTGTCTGAGGCCGGATTTGAACTCAGGGAGTCCTGAATCCAGGGCCGGTGCTTTATCCACTGTGCCACCTAGCTGCCCCTAACTATGTCTTTAAAAAATAATATTTATTACTAAATAATATTTATTCCCCCAATTACATTTGAAACAACTTTTAACATTTGTTTTCTTTTTTATTGGCAAGTTAATTTTGTTTTTAATGGCATAGAAATCAGAGATCTGCCCCTTCCCCCAGTATCTCCCTGGCCCTTTCCCTCCTACCTTCAGTGTTTCTAAGTTTCTTTTCTCCTCCCTGGCCTTGTTCTAGTCTCAGTCCTCACCCCCTATTCCTTTCAGATGAGTTTAGTTTTATAAAAAGTAGATGAGTCAGGGGCATCTAGGTGGCACAGTGGATAGAGCACCAGCCCTGGAGTCAGGAGGACCTGAGTTTAAAGCTGGCCTCAGACACTTAACACTTACTAGCTGTGTGACCCTAGGCAAGTCACTTAACCCCAATTGCCTCACAAAAAAAAGTAGATGGGTCAATTTGGTCTAGAAAAATGAGTAGCTCAGCTCTACATTCCTGTCTCTATGTGAGTTTTGTACGGGACAGATTTCCTCATGGATGGCTTATACTCCCATACATGACAAACAGAGGGATCCTTAGCTGCGTATTTATGCAGGCCATTTCTTTTAAATCTAGGGAAATCAGTGGGATGAACAAAGTTAGAGGAGATGAGTCAGAAGTCAAGGTCCAATCTTGAGCTTTCTCTTCATTATAGATAGCTGCTAGAATCTCAGGGTGTTCTTCCGAGGATGATCAAAGATGGGAAGGGGCCCCTCCAGCCACTACTATGGTTTCTCCTGTAATGTAACTAGCATCTGCTGAACACAGGAAAGACATGATTGCTTGCAAATTCAAGAGGCTCACCCAACCTGGATATTCTTATGAGATTTTTAGCTTGAGTCTCATTAACCTCTGTTTTCCGGAACACAGAGCTGAAGTTGATCCTGATGAGGCCTGGTGTCAGGCAGTTCACCCTAATGCCAACTGGTTCCAACTCAGAAGCAAAGTTTTTGGTGAGTGTCAGTAGGCTGTTTTGCTGACATTATAGGGAACCAGGGCCAGCCAAAGTTGAGTACAATCCTGGAAGGGCATGTAGGCAGCAATCCAGGATACAATGAGTACTGAGCCACCGTCCCGTTTCTCCAGCACCACCAAACTCATTAGGAGGACTGTGGCCCCTATCTCCTCACTGGCCTCCACCAGCTTGCCAAAGAAAGGGTTGACAGCAGCATCATGACCAGAATGTCAATACCTCTATGGTGGTCGATAACTGTGGCTGCCAGACGTTTACGTCCCTCTGCCTTTGCTTCATGGCACATGGTGTCTGTCACACTCAGCACTACCTTCTGGAGCACTGCCACAGTTTGATCCACATTCGGATGCTTTTGGCTGCTCCCAATCACACAGGCTCCATCACAGGCCAGACTGAGTAATGGCAAAGCTGATCCCATCAATGGAGGTGGTCATCAGGGCTACTTTGTCCTGTAACAGCTGCTGATTGCTTCTGGAAGTTGTGGAGGCCTTGTAGCTCATGTTGATGGATTTCAAGTTCTGAAAGCAGATAGTTTGCAAAAGGGCTCTAAGCATCTCTCTATTAAGAAACTGATGACTTTCTCACCAGGCAAATGTTAAAAAATACTAGCTTCCCAATCCTAGCTGGGCTGGACTACTTGGTTTGGGGCCCCTCCCCCACTTTCTGGCTTCAAAATTAAAGTCCATTTGTTTTCTTTTTAAAGTTTTGAGTTCCAAATTCTATCCTTCCCTGTCTGCCTTCTCTCCCCACTCCCTGAGAGGGTAAACAATCTGATACAGGCTATATATCTGCAATCATGTAGAACATATTAGTCATTTTGTACAAGAAAACTCAAAAATGAAGGAAGAAAGAAAGGTGAAGAATAGCATGCTTTGGTCATATTAAATCAATATAAATTCTTTTCTCTGGAGGTGGATGGTATGCTTCATTATTAGTTCTTGAGGATTGTCTTAGATCATTGTATTTCTGAGAATGGCTAAGTCATTCACAATTCTTCATTGAACAATATTACTGTTACTGTGTTCAATGTTCTCCTGGTTCTGTTCACTCCACTATGTATCAGTTCATGTAAGTCTTTCCAGGTTTTTCTGAAATCATCCTGCTTGTAATTTCTTATAGTACAATAATATTCCATTACAACCATATGCCACAGGTTGTTTAGCCATTTCCCTATTGATGAGTATCTCTTTGATTTCCAATTCTTAGCCACCACAAAAAGAGTTGCTACAAATATTTTTGTACAAATAGATTTTTTCCTCTTTTTGGGATGTCTTTGGGATATAAACCTAGCCCTGGTATTGCTGGATCAAAGGGTACACATAGTTTTATAGCTCTTTGGTCATAGTTCCAAATTGCTCTCCAGAATGGTTCACAATTCCACCAATAGTAGATTAGCATCCTAGTTTTACCACATCCCCTCCAACATTTAACATATTCCTTTTTTGTTATATTTGCCATTCTGATAGGTTTGAGGTGGTACCTCAGAATTGTTTTAGTTTCTATTTCTCTGATCAATAGTTATTTAGAGCATTTTTTCACATGACAATAGATAACTTTGATTTCTTCATCTGAAAACTGCCTGTTAATATCCTTTGACCATTTATCAACTGGGGAATGACTTGTATTTTTAAAAAAATTGACTTATTTCTCTATATATTTGAGAAATGGGGCCTCTATGAGTGATACTTTTTTGAACAATTCTTTCCCATTTTCTTTTTTCCTTATAATTGTGGTTACATTGGTTTTGTTTGTGCAAAAGCTTTTAAATTTTATATAGTCAAACCATCTATTTTACATTTTTAATGCTCTCTATATCTTCTTTGGTCCTAAATTCTTCCCCTGTCCACAAATCTGACAGATAAACTATTTTATGCTCTATTAATTTGCTAATGGTATCACCCTTTATGTGTAAATCATGTACCCATTTTTACCTTATTTTGGTATATAGTATGAAATGTTGATCTATACCTAGATTCTGCCATACTGTTTTCCAGTTCTCCCAGCAGTTTTTTCAAATAATGAGTTTTTCTTCCAAAATCTTGGATCTTTGGGTTTATCTTACACTAGATTACTATAATCATTTACTATAGCATAATTCATACCTATTCTATTCCACTGATCCACCATTCTATTTCTCAACCTATACCAGATTGTTTTGATAATTACCCCTTTGTAATCCAGTTTAAGATCTGGTACTGCTAGACCACTTTCTTTCACATTTCTTTTCACTGATTCCCTTGAAATCCTTAAGCTTTTATTCTTCCAGGTGAATTTTGTTATTATTTTTTCTAGTTTCATAAAACTTTTTTTGATAGTATGATTGGTATAGCCCTAATAAATAGATTAATTTAGGTGGTATTGTCATTTTTAATAAACTGACTTGGCCTACCCATGAGCAATTAATATTTTTCTAATTGTTTAGATCTGGTTTCATTTGTGTGAAAAGTATTTTTATAGTTGTGTTCATGTAGTTTCTGGGTTTGTCTTGACAGGTAGAGTCTCAAGTATTTTATGTTGTCTACTGAGAGGAAAATGACCCTTGCTCAATAATTCTCTGGAACTCAGCAGCTATGTGTCAAGGGCTCATTTATTTTCATTCTCAAGAGAATGGGCACCTCCATCAGTGTGCAGCAGGTAGATGCAAAGGGCAGGGGCTAACAGGCACCGGTTTAATTCCTAGTCCCTAGCTTGAAAAGAATCCTCTCCTTGTTCATCACTGAGTGATTACTTAAGGGTTACAATCTATGTGGGAAAGCTAATTAACCAGAATGCAGTATTCTTAACCCTAATTTCCATAATTATTCTTTGAGTTCTTAGGTAATGGGAAGGGAACACAGGGGAATTCCTTCAATCCTCCTGGGAGAGGACCTCGTTGAGAGCAGTTCAGGGCTACTTGATCTGTTTGCCAGATGGAAGGGGACCTTTGTCCTCAAACAGGTCCGGAGGAGTGCAATTTGAATGGTGGTGGTTATATTCTACTAGGAGGAGACCACTACCCATTTCCTCACATCTACAGTTATTTTAAATGGAATTTCTCTTTCTGTTGCTGCTGGACTTTGTTGGTAATATATAGAAATTCTGATGTCTTGTGAGGGTTTATTTTATATCCTGCAATTTTGCCAAAGTTGTTAATGATTTCAAGTAGTTTTTCATTGATTCTCTAGGATTTTCTAAGTATAATGGCATATCATCTGAAAAAAGTGATAGTTTTGTTTCCTTGTTACCCATTCTAATTTGTTTAATTTCTTTTTTCTTTTATTGCTACAGTTAACATTTCTAGTATAATATTAAATAATAGGGGTGATAATGGGCATCCTTGCTTCTCCCTGATTGTACTGGGAAGGCTTCTATCTTATCCACATTACAGACAGTGAGTATGCACAGTTTTAAAACCCTTTGGCCTAGTTACCAATTGCTCTCCAGAATGGTTGGATCAGTTCACAACTCCACCAACAGTACATTTGTGTCCCAGTTCTCCCTTCAATATCCAACATTTCCCTTTTTTGCCATATTACCCATTTTGATAGGTATGAGGTGGTGCCTCAGAGTTATTTTAATTTGTATTTCTCTGATCAATAGTGATTTAGAGCATTTTTGATATGCATGGATAGCTTTGCTTTCTTTGTCTGAGAGCCGACTATTCATATCCTTTGACTACCAATTGGGGAATGACTTGTACTTTTAATAAATTTGACTCAGTCCTCTATTTATTTGAGAAATGAGGCCTTTGTCAGAGATACTTGTTGAAAAATTCTTTCCCAGTTTTCTGCTTTCCTTATAATTTTGGTTGCATTGATTTTGATTGTACAAAAGCTTTAAAATTTCATATAATCAACATTATTGTACATTTTGTAATGCTCTCTATATCTTCTTTGGTCCTAAATTATTCCCCTGTCTAAAATCTGATAGATCAACTATTCCATGCTCTCTTAATTTGCTTATGGTATCACCCTTTATCTGTAAACCATGTAACCATTTTGACCTTATTTTGGTATATGGTGTGAGATGTTGGTCTATACCAAGTTTCTGTCATACTGTTTTCCAGTTTTCCCAGGAGTTTTTGTCAAATAATGACTTTTTGTTCCAAAAGCTTGGATCTTTGGGTTTATCCTATACTAGATTACTATAGTCATTTACTATAATGTAGTTTCTTTCTGTTCTATTCCACTGATCCACCTCTATTTCTTCACCAGTACCAGATTGTTTTGAGAATTATTACTTTATAATGCAGTTTGAGATCTGGTACAGCTAGACCACCTTCTTTCACATTTTTCATTTATTTCTTTGATATCCTCGAGATCTTTTGTTCTTCCAGATGAATTTTGTTATTATTTTTTCTAGATCTATAAAATAATTTTTGATAGTTTGATTGATATGGCACTGAATCATGTAGGGACTGTTTTACAATGGACTTGGAGTCATGAAGGCCTGGGTTCGAATGTTGCCTCTGATACTTAATGACATGTATGACCCTGGACAAATTGATCTTCATCTCTAAAATGGGGATAATAATAATGTCCTAACAGGATTTTTTTGAGGATCAAATGACATAGAGTTAGGGTTAGGGTTAGTTGTGAGGATCAAATGACATAATATCTGTAAAATGTTTTGCAAAATGTCATGTCACAGAAAATTATTATTGTTGTTGTTGTATTTATATCCATATTACCTGGCTCATAGTAGGTCTTTTATCAGCACTTATTAATTGGTTGATTAATTACTCAAACACCATCTGTTTGAGTACAGCATATTTAGAGGGCCCTGGGCTCCAGGTTTCATGGGTGCTTACTAAATGTTCTATGATTTGAATTGATTTTATGTTCCCTGCAGTGTCTAGCATGCTGCTATGTGCATAGTCAATGTCTCATTGTTGAGTAAAGAACAACTATTTCCAGATGTCAAATAAGACAGGTCCTCCAAACAAGAATTCATGAGAAGTCAGCTTCACTTTAGGGATGCTAAATCAGTCTAAATCAGATCTGCCTGTCTGTATTCCATGGCTGTGATTCATCTTCCAGTCCATATACCCTCACTCCTAGCTCATGACTCCCACTAGTACCAATTAATTTATTCTTAGCATCTTCAAGAGCTGGGGAGAAGTGAGACAGATATGCTGGGTCATATGTCCCTAAGTGTTCTTTAACTAGAGCATGCTGAGACTATCTCTATAGTTAGGAAAAGGACTGATGGGATTGTTAGTATCTGCCCAGAGCACATTAGACCTCAGTTACTGAACCTTTTATCGAAGCTTCCCAATTAGCACAGAGCAAATTGCCTGCCCAGCTACTTATCTGTCATATTGTGATGAAATCAAGTTCTCCAGCCTCGGGGGCTAAAATGTAATTAAGATATGCCTGGTTAATTTTAGTTTAGTTTCCACACAAATGGAAAGCAAACATAATCAGATATAACCACTCTGTTAGAAGATTTTGCTTAACATTTTGGGGAAAATACACTTTGTGGGGAGGGCTTTTATTTGCATGTTGTTTGGGGCATGTTGATTATGTCTGAACAAAGCACCATAGAGGAAAATTCAGGGCACTTGGTCAGGGTACACTGATGTAGGGAAGGTAGAATACCCCTCACTCCCCATCACCATTTCAAGGCTCACCCACTACCACCATTACTCAGTCATCACTTCACCTTGGAGGTTCATTTAATCCATATTTATTACCCAATCAAAATTCTGATTGCTATTGTCTACAGACCTCCAGGATACTCTCCTGTTATCAACAAGGTCATTGCCTGGTTCTATCCTTTCTCTTCTTCCCAACTCCTGCTCTCATATGTAGGTTCTTTGACATGTGTGAAAACATACCATCATCATCATCTCTGTGCAGATGACTCTTTGATCTACTTGAATATCCAACTGCTTATTGGACATCTTGAACTGCATGTTCCATAAATATCTTAAACTCAGTATATCTAAAAGTGAACTCATTATCGTTTCCCCAAAACCTTCCCCTCTTTCTAACTTTTATTGTTGAGGGTGATAAGAAAGAAAGAAAGAAAGAAAGAAAGAAGGAAAGAAAGAAAGAAAGAAAGAAAGAAAGAAAGAAAGAAAGAAAGAAAGAAAGAAAGAAAGAAAGAAAGGAAGAAAGGAAGTAAGGTAGAGAGGAAATAAGCATTTATTGAATACCTACTATATGCCAGGCATTGTGCTAAGTACTTCACAAAGATTATGCCACCACCATCCTTCCAGTCACTAAAGACCACCACCAAGGTGTCATCCTCAACTCCTCACTGTCTCTCACCTCCCTTATGCAATCAGTGGTTGAGTCCTATGGTTTCCATCTTTGTCAAATTTCTTATATCCCCCACCCCCTTCTCTCCTCTCCTACCATGACCCCTCTGGTACAGGCTCTCATCATTTTAGTAACCTGCTGATTCATCTCTCTGCCTCAGTTCTTTCTCCACCTCAGTCCATCATCCCCTCAGCTGTCAAATTAATCTTCTAAAATGCAGGTCTGATCTTATTATCCCCCTGTTCCATAATCCCTAATGGCTCCCTATTATTTCCAGGATCAAATATAAAATCTTGTTTGGCATTGAAAGCCCTTCATAACCTTGCCCATCCTTCCTTTCCAGTCTTCTTACACCTCACTGTCCTCTATGTACTCTGCAATCCAGTGACCCTAGTCTCCTGGCTGTTCTTTCCACACAACACTCCATCTTACAACCCTTTATGTAGAATTCTCTCCCTTCTCATTTCTGCCTCCTATAATCCCTTGCCTTCAAGTCTTGGCTGAAGTCTCACCTTCTGCAGGAAACCTTTCCCAATCCTTCTTCTTCTTCTTTTTAGCAACAAACATTTATTTTATTTTTTCTAGTTACATGTAAGGGTAGTTTTCAACATTCATTTTAATAAGATTTAGAGTTCCAAATTTTTCTCCCTCCCTCCCTCCCTTTCCTCCCCCTCCACAAGATCGCAATCAGGTTATATATGTACAATCCACAAGTGTTCTTTTTATCAGTTCTTTCTATGGGGGTGAATAGTAAGCTTCCTCATTAGTTCCTTGGGATTGTCTTAGATCACTGCATTGCTGAGAGTAGTTAAGTCATTCACATTTGCTCATTGAACAATACTGCTGTCACTATGCACAATGTCCTTCCAACTCTGCTCACTTCCCTATACATCAATGTTCATTAGTCTTTCCAGGTTTTTCTGGGATTATCTTCTTTGTCATTTCTTATAGCACATGACCATTCCACTACAATCATATAGCACAGCTTTTTCCATCATTCCTCAATTGATAGACATTCCCTTGATTCTCAATTCTTAGCCTCCAAAAAGAGTTGCTATAAATATTTTTTGTACAATTTCCCCCCTTTTCTCTTTTTCATGATTACTATTGTTAACTGTTTCCCTTCCATCCTATTCCCTTCCCCATGATATTTATTCTATTATCCATCTTCTTTCATCCTATCACTCTTCAAAAGGGATTTGCTTCTGTCTGTCCCCTCCCCCACTCTGCCCTTCCTTCTTTTGCCCCTCTCTCTTTATCCCCCTCCCCTCCTATTTTCCTGCAGGGCTAGAGAGATTACGCTACCCAATTGAGTGTGTACATTATTTCCTCCTTGAGCCAATTCTAATGAGATTGAGGTCTTTGAGCCAATTCTGATGAATGTTAGGCTCATTTACTGCCCAGATTAAATAGATTACTCTACCCAGTTGGGTGTGTGTGTTAGTCCCTCCTTGAGGCAGCTCTGATGCGTTTAAGATCTTTGAGCCTTTTCTGATGAGTGTAAAATTCATTTACTACCCTGCTCCTCTTCCATCTCTTCCCCCACTCCATAAGCCTTTTCCTGTTGCTTTCATGTAGGATTTCACCTCTGTCCTTCCCCCTCCCCCAGTGCATTCCCCTCACTCCTCAATTTAACCCTAAGGATGTCATCATGGGGCAGCTAGGTGGCACAGTGGACAAAGCACCACCCCTGGACCCAGGGGGATCAGAGCCAAAACCTAGCCTCACACACAAGATGGTCGCCCACTGTACAGCCCCAGGTGTGTCCCCCAGCTCCAATTTTTTATGGTTCTCTAGGGTCTTGTATTTGAAAGTCAAATTTGCCATTCAGTTCAGGTCTTTTCATCACAAATGTCTGAAAGTCTTCTTTTTTATTAAAGTCCCATTTTTTTCTGCTGAAAGATAATGCTGAGTTTTGCTGGGTAGGTGATTCTTGGTTGTAATCCCATTTCCTTTGCCCTTTGGAATATCATATTCCATGCCCTCTGGTCCTTTAATGTAGAAGCTACTAGATCTTGTGCTATCCTGACTGGGGCTCCACAGTACTTGAATTCTTTCTTTTTGGCAGCTTGCAATATTTTCTCCTTGACCTGAGAGCTCTGGAATTTGGCTATAATATTCCTAGGAGTTTTCCTTTTGGGATCTCTTTTTGGAGATGATTGGTGGATTCTTTCAATTTCTATTTTAGTTTCTTCTTCTAGAATTTCAGGGCAATTTCCCCTGAGAATATCTTGGAAGATGATGTCTAAGCTCTTTCCTTGATCATGGTTTTCAGATAGACCAATAATTTTCAAATTTTCTCTCCTGAACCTATTTTCCAGGTCAGCAGTTTTTCCCAGAAGATATTTCACATTGCCCTCTATTTTTTATTCATTTGGATTTGCTTTATTGTGTCTTGGTTTCTCATAAAGTCACTGGCTTCCATTTGTTCGATCCTAATTCTTAGGCAATTATTTTCATCAGAGAGCTTTTCCATTTGGCTTTTCAAGCTGTTAACTTTTTTCTCATGTCTTTCCTGCATCACCCTCATTTCTCTTTCTATTTTTTCCTCTACCTCTCTAACTTTATCTTTTTTGAGTGCCTCTATGGCCTGAGACCAATTCATATTTTTCTTGGAAGCTTTAGATATCGGGGGCCCTGATGTTGACATCTTCCTTTGAGGGTGCACCTCAGTCTTCCTTGTTACTGAAGAAACTTTCTATGGTCCTCACCTTTCTCTGTCGGCTCATCTTGCCTTTCTTTTACTTGACTTTTAGCTCCTTAGAGTGGGGCACTGTTTCCAGGCTGCAGTATCCCAAGCTTAAGAAGTCCCAGGTGGTATGAATTGAGGAGCAGGTTCTTCACTTGCCTGGCCTGTTCCCTGGTCCTAGATGACCCCAGACCAACTTGCTAATCAACCAGCTTTGTGTGTTCTGGTTGTTAGCTCTGATGAGCCTGTGCCCCTCCCCTACCTGGGCCACTGCTACTCAAGCCTGCCTCCTGGTTCTCAGCAGGGGTGAAAAACCCAAGTTCTGCCTCAGCACCAGCATAGACCCCTGGAATCTCCCCCCTGCCCAGGGCTCAGCCCTCTCACCAGACTGTGAGCTTAGTTCCAGAAGACACTGGTGCTTCAGCTGATTCGGAGGCTCTGGGGGTCTCCTTCTCTGGTGAGGCCTTCCTGAGACTGGATCTGCATCAGGGTGACTGTGGGGTTGGGCCCGACTCCTGTATCAGCACAGCAGCTCCCTCCTTCTGACCTTCCAAGCCCTTCTTGGTTAGTAGATGATTTCAGCACATTCTTCTGTGCGTTTTGCTGCTCCAGGACTTGTCCTGTGGTGTTATTTGGATGTTTTCTGGAGTGATTGTGTCATGAGTTCAAGAGCTCACTGCCTTTCTTCTGCCTCCCAATGCTTCTTAATCGTAATGCCTCCTCATTGAGATGATCCCTTATTTATCATGTCTAGATTTTGTATATAGCTGTTCCCAATTTGTCTCCCCCATTAGATGGTGAGCTCCTTGATGCACCATTTTTTTCTTTGTATATCCGGAACTTAAAACAGTGCCAGGCACATAGTAGGTACTTAATAAATGCTAGTTGATTGACTGGGTCTCAGGGACCAGATTATTATGATTCTGGAAAGAGAATGATGGCATTAAACGAGCACTGGGATGGATATCTAATCAGTTGGTGACAATTCACTTAACTCCATCCACTTCAGTCGAGAGGGCTCTGGCTTGAGAGTTAGGAAGACCTAGATTCAATTTCTGTTTTCAACATTTACTAGCTAAGACCCTGGGTGAATCATGGGCTTTCAGTTCCTTGGCAGTCTTGCCTGAAGATTGAAAGGGCTAGATCTGATAGTCTCCAAAGCCTCTTCTAGCTCTGAGCATGTGACCCTGTGAACTACATTTAAGGTGCTAAGGGGATAGAGATGAAAAAATGGCACCATCACTTCCCTTAGGACCTCGTCATGGTCTCTAGAAAGTCACCCTGCAGGTCCACATCAACTCTAAAATTTCTACTTTCTCAGCACCTTCTGCCCCTTGGGAGGCAGCATGTCCCAGAGCCTTCACTTAGGGAGAGTGCCCAGGGCAGCTGCACTCCTCCTAACTCCATCCTGGCCCTAGCACCATGCTGTCCTCCCTCCTTCCCAGCTTCTTTTCTATGTTGGCTCACCCCATTAGAACTTGAGTCAATTTAAGTCAGGGACTGCCTTTTGCTCTTTTTTGTACTCCCAGTGCTTAGAACAGTGTCTGACACATGGAAGGTCCTTAATCAATGTTTATTGATTATTGACTATGATTACTATAATCTAATAGGGAAGGGGGATTAGAAAGGAGGATCACACAAGAGAGAATTTGATAGGGTCACATGACAAATGATGGAGTGCTCTAGGAAAATCTGAGGAGGGAGAGATCCCTTTCAGCAGGGGGGCATCAGGGAAACTCATGGGGGAGGTGGCTCCTCTGCTGGGCCTTGAAGCAAAAAAAAGATTATCAAGAGATGGAAAGAAGGAGAGCACATGTTCTGTGTTAAGGGCTAAAATTCTAGCTAGTCTGTCTAAAATAGCTAATGAGTGGTCGCCAATAAATTATAAGCTTTAGCAAGAGTTAGACTTTTAAGCATTTATTAAGGAGAATAAGAATTTGGTAAAGAGAGAGAGAAAGGCCTAGATTTCTATCTATTAAAGGGAGAGCACATTTCTAGCTCCCTTCTCCACCAGAGTCCAAAGGAAAGAGCCTGAGACTGAGCGCCAGTCTCTTCCTTCCTCCTCCCACTAGCCCGCGTCACTTCCTGATGCCAAAGAAAAGACTCCTGGTCTTGCCCTCAAAGACCATTGCTTCATGGGCAGAACTCTTCTACAGTAAGTCTCCAGCAGGTGGCGTTATTCCAATCATTACAGTTCCCCACTTTGTTTCCTCAAGAAACGGGTACGTTCCTTGATGAAACAGTCAAAAATAACAGAATATGATAACCTATGCTAACTAACAATATGTTAATAACAATATAGAAAAGGAAGAGAGGAAAGTTTTGTCCAGAGGGGCAATTTTTTGTCCTCATGAACCGACGCTTTGACATTGGTCTTGCAAAGGGAGGGCCTCTGCAGAGAGTACATGTTACAGATGGTGTATATTATAACAGAAAGAGAAAAGAAAAAAAAACCAACAAAAACAAAACAAAACTGTTCATTTAAAGTCTCTGAAAGTCTTTTCTCAGATGTCCTCTAGGTGTAGTCATGGAATGGAAGTCTTTTTAGGGTTTGATGTGCGGATGCTGGTAATCAGCCAGGAAAATTTCCTACAAAATTGAGCTTAACACAACTTTAAAATAGCTTTATCAATAATCAAATCAAACAATGAAAGTTCTCAAAAACATGTCTAAGGGTTGTTACACATGAAACATATAATAAAACAAAAATTGAAACATTCTTTAAAATTATAATATTACTATAGTCCCCCCTTATGGAGGGTAATTGAGAAGACAATTGCTGCAATATTAATTATTAAAAATAATTTTTATCTTTGTTTCATCACTTTTTTGCATCATCTGCCTAATTATCCTCATGCCATTATGAGAAATTAAAACATCTAATATAATTGGTAACTGGTGTCAAGGCCAAATTCAACACTGTATTTATCATGACACCTGAGATAATTATGGGGGTTACCATAAAAGAACAGAGAAATGATGGGATATGAGCATTCCCACACTTGAGCAATATATACTGCCCATGCAGTATGCCAGGCTTAAAATAGGTGGATGGAATATATGTCCATGCCACCGAACATATTGGAGGAAACCGAGTCAGACTTAATCAGATGCATGGGATTGAGATGTCCATGGCATCAGGCATATAGGAGGGAGCATAGAAGCCAGGTGTAGAAGTGAGATGGGTGAGATCAAAACTTCCAGCCATCTGTACAGTATTATGGGGAAAAATAAAATAAAATATTAAACCAAGAGAATCCAACCTCAACATTTGTCAAAAGCCGTTCCCTCGGCCATACCTTGACTTCATGCATGTCTCCCCTCATGTGACAGTTCAGTGTCTGCTCTTGCATGTATTCCTCTTGTGATTGGATGGCATCTTGGCCAACTGGCATCTGATAACTCAGAATAAAGGCAATTAATGTCTTAAATGATAAGTTCCCATAATCCAAGTCTCATATGGATTTAAAAATTGAGGATAATAAATGATTGCAAAAAATGTGAATACATCTTGACTCAGAATACAATATATAATTATGCAACAATTTCAAATAATACCCCTTTTTTTACTTAGTATACAATTACTTTTGTGAAAAATCAGAACATATTTAAATACAAGTTAAAGCACAACAGAATCTCAAAGAAAACTTTTTTTTTTTGAAAAAAGAAAACTTTTACAAATGTTCCCTTCTTTTTTATTTTTTGGAATATGCTTATCAAAAATAATACTTCTAGAATCAATTTACACTTGCCATGGCAACCAATTTGCCAAGGAAATGCTTTGAAGAGTTTGATCAAATAATCAGTTGAGAAAAAATAACTGTTAAGGGCTAAAATTCTAGCTAAACTGTCTAAAATATCTAATGAGTGGTCGCCAATAAATTATAAGCTTTAGCAAGAGTTAAACTTTTAAGCATTTATTAAGGAGAATAAGAATTTGGTAAAGAGAGAGAAAAAGGCCTAGATTCCTATCTATTAAAGGGAGAGCACATTTCTAGCTCCGCTCTCCACCAGAGTCCAAAGGCAAGAGAGCGAGACTGAGCGCCAGTCTCTTCCTTCCTCCTCCCACTAGTCCGCGTCACTTCCTGACTCCTGGTCTTGCCCTCCAAGACCTTTGCTTCATGGGCAGAACTCTTCTACAGTGTCTCCAGCAGGTGGTGTCATTCCAATCGTTACATAACAAAAACAAAAAACTCAGAATATGGGAGCACAATACTCCTAGAATTAACACTGTATTATGAAATCAAAACCATCTTGCAATTTTTTCAAAATTAGATAAATGAATAGAAGAAAATACACATGGAACAATAAAAGACAGTGAAATTCAAACTAAGGAAATCTAAATGAACATGAACTTAATATTAATAAGAGTATTATAAAATATAAACTTGATCACATGACTATTAAAAGCTTTTACAAATATTCTCCTTGTTTTAAAAACTAAGTATAAGACACAATCTCAAAAGCATGAAAATCTCTATGAAAATAGACCCATACCATTAATTTCAAAATGTATATGTAATAGCATAGAAATCCTATGTAACCTCTGAACTGACATTAATACTCTGAGTGAATTCAGAATACTTTTGATTCCGATATCCAAAATCCCCAATACTCATATCAATACCTTGCTGCTTACTTCTACATTTCTGTAAAATATATACCCTTCCATGGCAAAAGAAGCAGAGTCTTGAACTATATTGATGGTTGTCATTCTTATTCAGCTTAAGTTTTTCTTCTTTAACCCCTCTATATTGTCTGTCAGTCTTTTCACCATACAAATGCTTTATAAGATTACTAATTAAAGACAAAAGCAGGTTAGCAAAATTATGAACAAAATGAGTATATCTGGAATTTAAAGGGTTTTCTAAGATTTTCTCAGAAGCACAGCCAGGCTGGGGAAGGGCTGAGCCTGAAGCTGCAAATGTAGTTAGAGAAAGTTGAGCATGCCCATCAGATCTCTGGACTTCCCAGGCAGGGGAAGCAATGGGCTTGGCCATGGGAGGAGTAGAGGGTGGGGTTTGGAGAGGAGGGGAGGGACCAGCGCAATTTGAATCAGACTTGATTTTGAACTCAGGCCTGGATTCCTCTTCCCCCACTTTGCCTCCAGGTGCTAGGGGATTAAAAGCTTCTAGAGGGTGGGTCATTGCCTCCAGGCATGCAAAATTAGAGCAACAATTAGTGTTGGAACTGGGAAAAGCTTCGGGAATCTCTTCAGGTTTCTCTGAAAAAGCATGGTTGGGAGAGGGGGAGATATTTCCTGGTGTGAGTAAGTTGCTGGCTCTTTTAACAAAAATAAAAATAAAAATAAAAATAGAAAGTCCACAAAAACAAAGCATTAACATGATCTTATCTCCCATTTGTCTGGTTAAACAGACTAAAATCAAAAATAGGGTAATTAGGGAGTTTAAAAGGTCCATTTGAAAAAATTTAAAGGGAAAACACCAGGCAATTCAGCAGTACTTCTGATTTAAAGGGATAGGGTAGGGGAAATTTCTTACCCAACCAGAAGATCAGAAGAAGACTGAGGTTTAGCTTTCCTCTTCGTGGTCAGCCATCTGTTAAGGGCTAAAATTCTAGCTAGTCTGTCTAAAATAGCTAATGAGTGGGCGCCAATAAATTATAAGCTTTAGCAAGAGTTAGACTTTTAAGCATTTATTAAGGAGAACAAGAATTTGGTAAAGAGAGAGAGAGAAAGGCCTAGATTCCTATCTATTAAAGGGAGAGCACATTTCTAGCTCCGCTCTCCACCAGAGTCCCCAGGAAAAGAGCCTGAGACCGAGCGCCAGTCTCTTCCTTCCTCCTCCCACTAGACCGCGTCACTTCCTGATGCCAAAGAAAAGACTCCTGGTCTTGCCCTCAAAGACCTTTGCTTCATGGGCAGAACTCTTCTACAGTAAGTCTCCAGCAGGTGGCGTTATTCCAATCATTACATCTGGATGAGGTAGCTGGCCTTTATGGATGTAGGGAGAGAGGAAAAGGCCCTATGAAATCAGGGCCCACTCAAGAGCGTGTAAAGGACAGTCATGAAATGGACTATTAATGAATTGCTCTATGACTGCTCAGCACCCCCATGACTTGCCTGTGGGCATCCTCTGCCTCTTTTAGAGAGCAAAGCAGCTCCCAGAGTGTTGGCCTCTTTCACTCTTTGGATGTATAGCTCCAGTTCTTTGTGTGCTTCTGGCACACAGTAAGTGCTTAATAAATGCCCCTTCCTCCCTCCCTCCCTCCCTCCCTCCCTTCCTTCCTTCCTTCCTCCCTCCCTCCCTCCCTTCCTTCCTTCCTTCCTTCCTTTCTTCCTCCCTCCCTCCCTTCCTTTCTTCCTTCCTTCCTCCCTTCCTTCCTTCCTTCCTTCCTTCCTTCCTTCCTCCTTCCTTCCTTCCTTCCTTCCTTCCTTCCTTCCTTCCTTCCTTCCTTCCTTCCTTCCTCCCTCCCTCCCTCCCTCCCTTCCTTCCTTCCTTTCTTCCTCCCTCCCTTCCTTCCTTCCTTCCTCCCTTCCTTCCTTCCTTCCTTCCTTCCTTCCTTCCTTCCTTCCTTCCTTCCTTCCTTCCTTCCTTCCTTCCTTCCTTCCTCCCTTCCTCCCTCCCTCCCTCCCTCCCTTCCTCCCTCCCTCCCTCCCTTCCTTCCTTCCTTTCTTCCTCCCTGCCTCCCTGCCTCCCTCCCTCCCTCCCTCCCTCCCTCCCTTCCTTCCTTCCTTCCTTCCTTCCTTCCTTCCTTCCTTCCTTCCTTCCTCCCTTCCTCCCTCCCTCCCTCCCTCCCTTCCTCCCTCCCTCCCTCCCTTCCTTCCTTCCTTTCTTCCTCCCTGCCTCCCTGCCTCCCTCCCTCCCTCCCTCCCTCCCTCCCTCCCTTCCTTCCTCCCTCCCTTCCTCCCTCCCTCCCTCCCTTCCTTCCTTCCTTTCTTCCTCCCTGCCTCCCTGCCTCCCTCCCTCCCTCCCTCCCTCCCTCCCTCCCTTCCTTCCTTCCTTCCTTCCTTCCTTCCTTCCTTCCTTCCTTCCTTCCTTCCTTCCTCCCTTCCTTCCTTCCTTCCTTCCTTCCTTCCTTCCTTCCTTCCTTCCTTCCTTCCTTCCTTCCTTCCTTCCTTCCTTCCTTCCTTCCTTCCTTCCTTCCTTCCTTCCTTCCTTCCTTCCTTCCTTCCTTCCTTCCTTCCTTCCTCTGGCCTGTTAGGCCTAATAGCAACATAAGCATTGGCCTGACAGGGAGAATAAGATTCTGTAGGTAGAGTCCTTCAGAATAGGACCTTGCAGACCAGTCACAAATGAAATGGAATTAGAGAGGTCATGAAATAAGGCAATGGCTCAGTAGCCAAGGTGATAAACACTCTCCCAGCAGGAACTGAGCAAGAGTAATTAGAAGGAGGTTGTTTATTGTGAGGACAGCCAGGTGATTAGGCAGCAGGCTTTATTGCCTGGTTGAGCAGTGACTATAAAAGAGATGAGCTCACAGCACATGTGACTTTTACAGACCATAGATCAGCAAAGGACCTCCTCCTCCTCCCCCTTGCGGGAAGAGGACCTTCATGTTTTTAACTACCAGACTCATGCAAATGATCCCTTAGGGTCAGGGAGTCCAGTGAAGAGATGAACATTTTTTTGTTGTAACCAATCTTGACTGACATCTGCTCTAGAATGAATGGCTTA
This sequence comes from Dromiciops gliroides, assembly GCF_019393635.1. Lineage (NCBI taxonomy): Eukaryota > Metazoa > Chordata > Mammalia > Microbiotheria > Microbiotheriidae > Dromiciops > Dromiciops gliroides. The sequence continues at coordinate 340,913 of NC_057864.1, read as the reverse complement.
GTTATCGCCCATCTCATGGCAAAGGGTAGGCTGCCACTCCCTGAGTATTTTATTGTTCTCCCCAAGTATGCTCTCCTTCCCAGTGCCCCTCCAGATGCTGCCCTTTCCCTCCTGAAGGACACATGGCCATTGCTGATCCTGCCTAGAACGAGGCAGGGGGCTGAGCTATAATTATATAGTTTGTGATGAGGAAATTCTCTCTACCAGGGCAGGTCATCCACTGGACACACATTGTTTATGGCCTTTCTTGAAAGGTTGGAGCAATCTGAGAATGTCCTGAAGCTTTGAGGATGGAACTCGGACTATTCTGCCCCCTGGATCCTCCTCCCTGTTCCTCCTCCTCTTCCCCCTCCTCCTCCTCCTCCTCTTCCTCCTCTTCCCCCTCCTCCCTGAGTGCATTTGTTCAGGTTCCCTGCAGATTTCACCTTTTGACTTTATTGTGGGCTGATTTTACCGTCCAGGGAGGGTGAAATTTAAGTGAGCAAAGACCTGGATTTTATGAAAGCCCTGTAGTTTCTTGAGGCTGCTTTATTTCTAGCCTCTGGCATTGAAGACCTAGAGAGATAGTTGGTGTGGGTTTAGGTGGAATGATGCCTTAATTATTTCTACTTCTTCTTGATTGGTTCTGTTCTCAAGAATGTAGTGCTTTCCTGAGTTTCTATACTACCCCTGGGAAATTCCATCCTATTTCCCTGCCTGAGTTTGCCATTATTCAGTCTCCTGAGTGCAAGGGAGAAAAAGAAAAAAAAGTAAGATATCCCTGATCATAGACTCCTTGACTGTGTTGTGGTCTGTTCCATGGTGGTTTACAGATCTGGCTATCCAAATATTAGCAGAAGGTAGTGTGGGCTGCTAGGTGTGTGAGAAATAAGTATTAATAATTGATATTTTGGGGGACCCAATGATCTTCCCTTCTTTCTTGGTCCTTTCTCTCCCCCTGCCCCCTCCAAGGTCTAAGTTCTCCTTGAAAATAAGGTTCATCTTGGGGGCAGCTAGGTGGCACAGTGGATAAAGTACCAGCTCTGGATTCAGGATGACCTGAGTTCAAATCCGGCCTCAGACACTTGACACTTACTAGCTGTCTGACCCTGGGCAAGTCACTTAACCCTCATTGCCTCGCAAAAAAAGAGTTCAAATCAAGCCTCATACTTCCTAGCTGTGTGACCCTGGGCAGGTCACTTAACTTTGCTTGCCTCAGTTTCCTCATCTGTAAAATGATCTGGAGGAGGAAATGGCAAACCCCTCCAGTATCTTTGCCAAGAAAACCCCCCACAAAGGGGTCACAAAGAGTTAAGACACATGACTGAAATGACAACACAACAACAACAACAAAAACAATAACAGAAGTGTGGGATGCACAATTATTAATTGTTGAGTAGAGTTGGAGCAGTAACCAATTATTTAATCTATTAGTTTCCAGTAGGAATGGTTTTGATTTGGCCATTATATTTTCTTTTGCTTTTATATAGTCTGATTAGCAGTGTTGTTAAATGTATAGAGAACTAGTGTTGGAGTGAGGAAGAACTGGGTTCATGTCTCATCCCCATGAGAGGCAAAACTATGTAACCATTCAGGGCCAGGTAGCTCTTAAGGAGGATAATTTGTAGAATAATTGCTAACTTGCAGTGGTTCGGGGATCCCCCTGCCCCACATTCTCCATGTCAATGAAATTATGAATCTGACCCTGCCTTTTCCCCACTCCCTTCTCCCAATTACATACTAAGAGCATTCCCAGAAGAATGATTTTCAGACTGGAAAGAAGAGAACAAAAGTGACTAATTATCAGGAAGCTTCCTCAAGTCATCAGGCCCTGAAAGAACTTGACTTCTTCCAGGATCTCTGAAGAACCCAGAGAAAGGGGAAGGAATGAAGGATTACCCAAGGGCAAAGGACTTGATAATTTTTTTTTTTTGGTGAGGCAATTAGGGTTAAGTGACTTGCCCAGGGTCACACAGCTAGTAAGTGTCAAGTGTCTGAGGCTGGATTTGAACTCAGGTCCTTCTGAATCCAGGGCCGGTGCTCTAACCACTGCACCACCTAGCTGCCCCTTTTATGATAATATTTTTTAAAGGGGGAAGGTAACAGAGTTTGTAAGCTATGGTCCTGTCAGTTTGATTACTATTCCTAGGAACATATTAGAATGTATTATTCAGGGGACAAAACATCAAGAAAAGGATGTTAGGTCATGCTGGACCAGCTACTCAAATCCCTGCCCCACCCCCCTTCTCAACCTTTGGGACAGGACTCCTAGTGTGGTAGATAAGGGCAAGGAGATGATCAAGTCCTTTGCTAAAATCTAGGGGAAATCTGTCATGCTTCTCTTGTGGGAAAGATGGAAAAAGTCAGGCTAGATAATGGGACAATGACTTGGTTGACTGGATGGATCCAAAGAGTCTTAATTTGTCTTTCTATGTCTACTTAGAGTAGGTATTTTTAACATTGACACCTAAGGGGTCTGTGAATTTACATGGGAAAAAATTATAGCTTTATTTTCACCAACCTCAAGCTGAAATTTAGGGTTTCCTTGAATTATTAAAAAATATGATTCTGATAAGGGCTCCATGGGCTTCACCAGATTGCCACAGGGGGCCAGGACACAAAGTTAAGAATTTCTAACTTAGAATGACTAAAGTAATCTATTATTTATTTATTTATTTATTTTTAGTGAGGCAATTGGGGTTAAGTGACTTGCCCAGGGTCACACAGCTAGTAAGTGTTAAGTGTCTGAGGCCGGATTTGAACTCAGGTCCTCCTGACTCCAGGGCCAGTGCTCTATCCACTGTGCCACCTAGCTGCCCTAAAGTAATCTATTTTTAAAAATAAATATATTTGTTTATAGTTTTGGGTTCCAATTTTTATCCCTCCTTTCCTCCCTCCCCTTCCCCCTTCCTGATTCAGTAAGCAATCAGATATGGGTTACATATGTGAAATTATACAAAACATGACCATATTAGTCATTTTGTACAAGGAAACTTGAATAAAAGAAAAAAATGAAAGAAAGTGAACAATAGCCTTCTTCAGTCTGTTCCATCAATATCAGTTCTTTCTTTGGAGGTGGAGAGTTGGCTTCGTCATTGGTCCTTTGGGATTATTCTACTTCTGATTCTTTCCCCAAGAGCTTTTATTTCATTTTTTTCTTCTTGCTTCATTTCTTTTAGATATTCATGTATTTCTCATGAATATGTAATTTCTTCAATTTTCTACTTGCAGTCCTTAAAATGCTATTTTTTCTCTTTTGTGGACCTCTAAATTTGCAGTAAATCTTTCTAATTCCATTTCCTCAACTGAGGCTTTGTGCAAGGGCTAATTTCTTTCCCCTGTTGCATTTCTGGATAGAATAGTCGACTCTTCCTGCCTGGGGTTGGCCTGGGTCCCTTGGATTCCTGTAGTAATATTCCTGTCCCTGTCGGACCTGCCTCCACTTAGGATCTTTGATATTCAAAATGCTGCATCTTCAGGGAGCCCCCCCCCCCATCTTTTCAAGATGGAGTTCTGGGGACCTCAGAATGCCTGGGACTTGGATTTCTTGTCTGAATGCTGTGGCGCCATGCTGCTTGCTAAGCCTGCAGCTTCCAGGGACTTCCAAGGACTCTACTCTGAGGTTTTCAAAGGAGAACATCCTTCCTTCTTGCTTCCTTTGGACACAACCATGCAGGCTACACATGTCCCTGCCTATCTTTGGTCACACTGGGAGGTTATATTGTCCTAGAGCTTGCTTTCCTGGAGAAGCCCCTTTCCTATTGCCTGTAGGCTTCTGGCTGACTTTCTGTGCAGTTCTGGGGTAGAAGTTACTTCTAAAGCAAAAACTAGTTTTTTCACTGGCTTTCTTGGTCATTATTTGGTATGATGGGGAGTTTAGGGTTGTCCTGGAGTAAGTATGTGAGAGCTGGTTTGTCTGTTTCTTGCTCAGACTGGGACCATGACAGGAAGTCCTCTACAGAGGAATCATTGGAAAGAAATGAGCTATTTAGCTTGGAGAACATAAGGTTCAGGGGACACATAATGATTGCCTTGAAGAATTTAAAGGTCCGTCCTATGGAAGAGAAATTAGACTTGTTCTTTTTGGACTAAGGGAACATAACTAGGAATGATGGGTATAGGTTATAAGGAGGCCAATAGACTACAAAGGAAAACTTGTAATAATTAGAGTTGTGCCAAAGCAAATGGGCTGCTTTGTGAGGCAGCAGCTCCTGTTTCATCAAAGATCTTCTAGTAAAGGATCAATTGTAGAGGAAATCCATATTGAGGAGGAAGATAGCATCAGGGCAAGAATCACAGAATTCTACTGTTGCAAGGGACCTCAGAGACTATCCAATCCAAGTCATTCCTGGAAAGGACTTCCCACTATAACTTATGGTTCTTCAGTCTCCCCAGCACCATGAGCAGTGCCTGGTGCAGAAAGGACACTTAAGAAGTGCTTATTGATCGATCTCCCCCCCATTAATTACAGAGGAGCTACCACATTTGGTTTATAATATTATCATCTATAATGTGTTTAATAATAATAAACAGTAGTGGTATTAATAATAACAACTAGCATTATAGAGTGCTTTAAGGTTTGCAAAGTTCTCTATTCTCTATTCTCTATTCTCCTTTAATACTTAGAAAAACGCTATGGAGACACAGCTAGGTAGTGCACTGGATAAAGCACTGGCCCTGGATTCACAGGACCTGAGTTCAAATCCAGCCTCAGACACTTGACACTTGTTAGCTGTGTGACCCTGGGCAAGTCACTTAACCCCCCACCAAAACCAAACCAAACCAAACAAAAAAACCCCTATGGGGCAGGTAGGAGGTACAGTGGATAAAGCACCAGCCCTGGATTTAGGAGGACCTGAGTTCAAATCTGGCCTCAGACACTTGACACTTACTAGCTGTGTGACCCTGGGCCAGTCACTTAACCCTCATTGCCCCACAAAGAAAGAAAAAAGAAAAATCCTGTGAGGTAGGTGCTATTATGATCTCAATTTTCCAGCAGGGGAAACTGAGTGCAGTTCCCAGGGAAGTGAGCCTATCATCTCCCTCCACCTGGACATTCCATTCCATCAATTTGTTGTTTTTGTTCAGTCATTTCAGTCACATCTGACTCTTTGTGAGTCCCTCATTTGAGATTTTCTTGGCAAAGACATAGGAGTGGTTTGCCATTTCCTTTTCCAGCTCATTTTGTAAATGAAGAAACTGAGGCAAATAGGGGTAAGTGATTTGCCCAGGGTCACATGGTTAGTAAATATCTGAGACTGTATTTGAATTCAAGTCTCCCTGAGTCTAGACAAAACTCTCTATCTTCTCTCTCTCTCTCTCTTTTTTTTTTTTTGTGAGGCAATTGGAACTAAGTGACTTGCCCAGGGTCACACAGATAGTAAGTGTCAAGTGTCTGAGGTCAGATTTGAACTCAGGTCCTCCTGACTTCAGGGCCAGTGCTCTATCCACTGCACTGCCCAGCTGCCCCTCTATCTTCTCTTAGGAAGTAGAAATGACAATAGAGAAAACCAAGATGGGAAGCTTAGCTGTGTGAGAGTTGGAATGGCACCCCCTTCTGGGAGGAACATTGTGTGCAATGGCCTGAGGGGAGACCAGGCAGCTTTAGCGTCCAGAAGTGGTCTTTCTGGGGTTTCGAAGGGCAGGAAGTGAGGTTTGCTCATGGGTCCTGTCGATCAGAGCTACCAGCCAATTAGCTTGGAGCTGTGTGTGTGTGGATGGCCCTGTTTCCTGTTGGAGAGGAGGCTTCTGGGAGGAGGAAGGAAGCATTGGGTCCACTGGGTTCCTGACCTCGGCTTGGTGGGTTGGATGCTGGGGTCTCTTAGAAATAGTTAGATCTTTACCTCTCTTTCTCTCCTCACCTACTCCTGATTGCTCTTTAATAAAGTCTTAACAGTCTAAACTCTTGCTAAAGCTTCTAATTTGGGGTGACTACTCATTAGATTTTAGACATCATTGCTAGAATCTTGGCCCCTTTCAGCAGGATTAGTTCAATATATACAGAGAAGGGTCACATTGGAAGCAACATCATTTTGAGTGCGTTGCAGTATTAAGTCTTAAGAGAACTGAAGAATGAGAAGATGTAAACTTCTTGGAAACAAACATGGCCATTATTATTATTGAAATAAAAGTGATCAATTAAATAATGACTGACTCCCATCCATACTTCCTAACTCTATAAAATCTTTATAAGAATAATCGACAATAAGAGTATTGTAACGTATTGAGGGATTCCTTGATGAAGGTATGAGACAGGAATAAGAAAGAACAAGATATCCTCTTCTTTCTTTCTTTCTTTCTTTCTTTCTTTCTTTCTTTCTTTCTTTCTTTCTTTCTTTCTTTCTTTCTTTCTTTCTTTCTTTCTTTCTTTCTTTCTTTCTTTCTTTCTTTCTTTCTTTCTTTCTTTCTTTCTTTCTTTTTGGTTAAAGGGTGTGGTTTCCTGTTTTTGTAGGATCAGATCAGAATGAATCTCCACCTTCTTTGGGAAGCAAGAACATTGCATAGCACTTCATAAAAAGTTTGGTGACCTTTTCATATTGAGCTGACTTTCCTTGTGAAGTGGAGATGCAATGGGGTACAGTGCATAATTTTAGTCATTGTGGTATGGAATGTGAGCATGGTCAGAAGCTGCTTAAATTGTGAAGAAGGAAGTCTTGGTACTGAATTCAGAAACACAGAGCCTCCAGAGCTCTGTGCCCAGCAATGGAAAAACCAATGACTGTATTAGGAAAGAAACCACCCTCATCTTTGAAGATTATGGCAATGAAAACTTGCTAACTATTGTTGTTGGACAGGGAGAAAGGTTACTGATTTCATGAAAATTTTTCTGTTAGAACTGCTGAAGATACTTAATTTTCTCAGTTATCTTCCCATGATTTTGTTTTGTTGGTTTTGGCTGCAATGAAGATCTGGGCTGATGGAAAATACACACACACACACACACACACACACACACAGACCTTTTAATCTAGATTTCAAAAATCATGCCTAAGAGAAAGTCAGTCAACAAACATTTAATATGTGCTTACTGTGCTAAGGACAGAGGATTCAGAAAGACAAAAATGGACCTTAGCTTCAAGAAACATACACTTTAATGGGGCAGACATGTAAATAACTAGACATACAACTTATAAGCAGAGTAGTTGGAGGGGAATCTAAGAAGAAAGGGCATTAGCAGCCGGGGTGGTGGTGGATAACTTTCATGTTTTATTGTTTCCAAAATCCAAAAATGGTTCTCAAAGAAAGGTTTGGGGTTCTGTTGCATATGTCATAAAATAATCCCAAACCCTCTTTTGGGAATTATTTTTAAATTCTAGATTAAAGGACATGTGCTTATTTTTCAAGAGCCCTAATGTTTACTTCAGGAGGACAATCCCTCTGGATGCTTCTTGAACTTTCACTAGTGTTTTCCATGTGAATACTGGCTCATGTTGTTATACAACAGCACAGCTGCTGGTTTCATTTAAGACTGTGGAAAATTCTTTTACATAATCATCTCCCCCCCATTGGTAGGGAGTAGAGGTTGGATGTAGCTATATCTTTAGCCAGAGCTTTTATTTTTCTCCCCCTGGTAGTAATGGCTAAGGAGGAAGGTACAAATAAGTGGAAGGATAATTTAGAGTTTCTTTGTGGAAGCAAAATTAAAGTTGTTGGAGTTAATTTCACTGTGGATCAATGTACAAAAAATCAATTTCATGTGTATAAAATGGCACAGATGTGGTGAGACCACAGTTCTATAAAAGGTCTGGGGATTTTAGTGGACTACAGGTGCTAGGTGAGTCAGCCATGGGATGGGGTGGCTAAAGGAAAGGTCATATGATCTAGGGCTGCATAGATAGAGGTGAACTGCCAGAAACAGGGAGGATCAACTCACTGCATTTGATCCTCATCAGACCTCCTCTGGAATATTGTGGTATGTTCTGAGCCTCATGGCCTAAGAAGAACATTGTAAAGCCAAGTGTCCTGAGGAGGCAACCAGGATCATGAAGGGCTTTGTATATGTCATATGAGGATCCTTTGAGGGAACAGAGGAAGAGAAAACTCAGTGAGAAATGACGTCTGTCTTCAAGTCTATGAAGGTTTGTCATTTGGAGGACTTTTCCCATTTGGTCCCAGAGGGAAGAACCAGGGGCAAAAGAGGCCATTTTAGGTTTGATAGCAGGAACAACTTTCTCTTAGAGATGATCCACACTGGATGGTTGGACCCCAAAGGCCGTGGGCTCCTGATCTTAGGTGCATTATGTTTAGGGCTCCTTTCTTGTATGATTTGAAGCAGATGGCCACTGAGCTTCAACTCTCCAATTCTGTGATCCTGTTAAATGTTGAACTTGTTGGATTTTCCCTGAAATCTTTGCTCCTTAGAGAAATTCTGTCAGACGCCACTAGCCCATTGCACCCTTCCAATTTGTCACGATTCCCTGGAACTCAATGGAAATTAAACACCAAAAACCAGAAGACCTGGATGCCTTTGAATACAAACAGTGAAGAGAATTAGTAACAGACCACTAATAAACATTTTTTCCATAATGGACTATGTCCATGCATTTGAGTTTATCTGAATGATGAAGTGTGCCAAATGTAGAAGACACCCCTTAATCATGTCTTTCCAGCTTAGAGATCTCATAAACAGCCTTGAAGTTATTAGAACAACACTCTGTGTTGGAGAAATAAACCCATTACTTCTCTAGTTTAATTTCACAGTGTCCATATCATCATAATTCTCTGGAAGACAGAGGGAGGTTTGGAGAATTCATCACCTAAGCAAGATATTTATGCCCTCAGCATGAATATTTCAGTGATTTTATCTTTGTTACCAAGGTTATTTCATCCTGAGGGAAAGGGAAGAGAATAAGCATTTATATAGCACTTACAATGCTCCAGGCACTGTGGGAAGCACTTTACATAGATTATCTTATTTGATTCCTACAACAATCCAGTGAGGTATGTACTGTTACTATCCCCATTTTATAGATGAGGAAAATGAGGCAAACAGAGTTAAATGGTGCTCAGGTTCACACAGCTGGTAAGTGTCTGGAATTGAACTCATTTATTTCCGCACAACCCACTGCCAGAAGGAGAAAAGCACTTGGAAGAATACTCATCATGGAACAGTGAATAGACTGATCTTGGTTATCTTGATGGAGAAGGCTTGCTTAGAGTCCAACATGGCCCCAGAAATATGACCTAATGCATCTTTGAAATAAGGGAGAATCTTTGATACAGCAATACCACTGCCAGGTTTATATCTCAAAGACATCCCCACAAAGAGAAAAAAGACCTATGTGTACAAAAATATTTATAGCAGCTCTTTTTTGTAGTGGCTAAGAATTGGAAATCAAAGGAATGCCCATCCATTGGGGAATGGATGAACAGGCTGTGGTATATGATGGTGATGGAATATTATTGTGCTATAAGAAATGACAAACAGGATGACTTCAGAGAAGCCTGGAAAGACTTGTATGAACTGATATATATTGAAGTGAGCAGAACCAAGACAAATCATTACGTTTTGGGGAGGGGGGCTTCATGTGTAATACTCTAAGTGTATTTCATTCCAATTGGTGAGTAGTGAACCAAACTCTGGGAAAGAGTAATTGAAATGAATATTGAAAATTCTGATGATGTGGAGATATACTTGTAAAATAATGGCATCTCAAACAACCCCCCAAAAACTCTCAAGCTTTTTAATCGCCTTGCAAGTAGTCACAGCCTGTTTGAAGTCATTATTATTTGTCCTTCATGTTAATATATATATATTTGTTTTTCAAAAATTATTTTATTTTTAATTTATGGACTAAAACAAGCATTTCCATAATATAGTATAATAAAAAGATGATGTGATGTCTTGACTTGCATGATTGCTTTGAAGTGAGGCAGAGCTGCACAAAATCTCCAGCCTCACTCTCTCTTCCAGAGTCACTGAAGTCCAGTGTCAAGACAAAAGTCAGAATGACAGGCAATGCAGTGGATGACCCAAGTGCCTTCAGTGTCTGACCAAGCTCTGTGGAGAGCTAGGAGAAAAGCCATGAATAATATACAGACAAGGCTCTTATGTAAGCTGTGAAAAGAGAGTTGAAAAAAAGAAAAGAGAGCTTAGGAGGTCACCCCAAAACTTTTGTGACCCTATTTTGACTGAAGAGAGTGAGGAGATTTCAAGAGAGGGTATAGACTGAGGGTGGAAATTGAGGCTGGATCTAGGATTTCCCTGCTATTGAGAACCCACAGGTGAGGAAACTCCTCACATTGATGCAGGCCACAACCTCTTGTAAAGCTTTGGCTCTTAGAGGTTCCTGGACACTGGAAGGATGATTGACTGGGGGGATGGGTCATAAAACAATATATATCAGAGATAGGACTTACCCAGGTCTTCCTTGCCATAGGCCAGCTCTCTATCCAAATCACCACACCAAGCATTTATTAAGCACTTACTAAATGCTGCAGGATCTGAAGAAAGACACATAGGAGCTCACCCACTGTACATGGCGATCATTTGATATATGTTTGTTGAGTGAATGCTGGAAACAGGATGATGAAGCTGGTGGTTTCTCAAAGAAATAGTCATTGCATCTGAAATTGTTTTATTAAGACAACTTTCCCTTTCTTATGGTTGGTGCAAATGGAAGATGGTCTTTCCTCTCTATACATCCTCTTTCATTAGTCACTTCTGGCTGCTGCTACTACAAAAAAAACACATAATTAATAATCACAACTAACATTAATATGGCGCTTTAAGAGTTGCAAAGTTTGATCCTCAGGATACCCACAACAATGTAGGTGACTTGTCACCTACATGGTCACACAGGTAAGTGTCCGAGGTGAGATTTGAACTCAGGCCTTCCTTCTCCAGCCAGGCACTTTATGCACTGTGCCACCACCTGGCAGTCTCATTGGAGGACTGCTGCCAATTGTCATGTTAATCAGTTTCCATTCTCCTGAAAGGTTTTTCTTATTTTTCAGAAAGGACAGGTGACTGACAGGAGGGATGGAGGGGAAGGTGATCAGAGCTGCTTAGTTTGACTGTCAGTTCCTTGAGGGCAGGGAATGTCTTACCTCCTCAGTGCTTAGCACAGTGCTGGCACACACCAGGAACTTAACAAACAGACAGCCCTTTGACCCTGCACTGGGACATGACCACAGGCCATTCAGCGTCCAGAGTCTCCCTCAGGCTGCTCTCAGATGATCAGCATCCCCCTGAACTGGGCAAAGGAAGGCTACAGGGGTGACTTGAAGTGTCGGCCTTCTTGCCTGGCTGTGTTGCCCAGGGATCTGGCTTGGCTCTGTTGGAGGGTCCAGTCTCCCTGAGTAACAGCAGCTACCTATACTTATACTGATAATTACACAACAACCTGCTTAATTTGATTCTGCTGCTTAATTTCTGTCTCAGGGTCTGATGCCAGTATTAATTATTAAAGCTAGGTGGCAGCTAGGTGGCGCAGTGGATAAAGCACCAACCCTGGATTTGGGAGGACCTGAGTTCAAATCCAGCCTTAGACACTTGACACTTACTAGCTGTGTGACCCTGGGCAAGTCACTTAATCTTCATTGCCCTGGGGGCAGGGGGAAGCTCAATTCTCAATAGAGAACAGCTCAATTAGATCCTCAATTAGGACAAAGGACTACATGTTCTTTCCTTGTCATTTTCTATCCTGAAATAGCCATACCTGAAGATTAGTGAAATGGGGCCTTTGGATGCTGTGAAGTGGTTAATGGTGTTCATGGTGGCCTGAGACAGAGAGACCCACTTGCCCCATTTAGGCTTCAGATTGAGGGTTTTCTCGATGTCCCAGAAGCACTGCCCCTCAGCACAGGAAGAGGCCAGCTACTCCAGTTTGGGTCTGTACAAGTGCCCCAGCCTGGAATTGCCTCTTTTGTCCACCATATAGTCAATCCAGCCTTTGCTTGAAGATCTGAGATGAGGGGAAGCGCTCCACTCTACTTTGGGATGGCCTACCTTGTTGGGAAGGTTTTTTTCACCTCAAGACTGAATCTGCTTCTAAGGAGTCACTTATACTGTCTGGGACAGGACCACTATAATCCTCCTGGTGGGTCATATTTGCATGATGATAGCTGGCATACTGATTTGGAAAGGCTTGTATGGGGACTAAGATGCATGGATGGGGTTTTGTGGAGATTCTTGTGCAATGATTTGAAAGGTGTTGAAAGACTAGTCTGTCTCCTCATTGACCAACTGTGGCATCTGAAATTCCAACCATTGAATTTACTCTTGTGGGTTAAGGTAGCACCCCCACGAATTCCCTGTTATTTAACCCTTTCTTGGGAGGAGAAGAACAAATGAGATCCACATAAGCAAGGCCATCAGTGAATGGGACACAGCACAGGCACAGTTTGATCAGAGGCATGGAAGGTCAGTTGGTAGGCATTGTAGAGACTACAGCCCAACCCTCTGATGTTATAGATAAGGAAATTGAGAACCAGGAAAGGAAGAAGGGGCTACCTACAAGTGAGGCGGAGAGGCCTCAGGGTTCTCAGGGGCAACAGTAAAGCAGATGGTACAGTCTCTTTTTTAATGGCATCTCCATGGATAAAACTGTATTGGCTTCTGATGTGGGACCAGTGGGTAGTGCCAAGGACTTTGGGAGGGAGAGATTCTTCTGCTCCTGGGTCTCCAGGAGCTGTGGCTGAAGCTGTGGCATTGCCAGGCCTGTCTCCATGGGATTAACTTCCTGGGCTGAAGCCTAGGGGGATTGGGCTGGTTTGGGAGGGGCTATTTCTCCCCGGGGGCGACCTTGGTGGTATTTGCTCAGCATTTGGTGGTGGCGGTGAGGAAGGTGGGCTTTACGGCCACAGTTATTACTCCCTTCAGTGATGGCTGGGGGTGGTGGTGGTCAGAAGTAAGGCTGCTGGACTGTGAACTCCTTGAGGGCAGGGACTGTCTTGCCTTTCTTGGTATTCCCCTGTGCTTAGCACGGTACCTGATACACAAAAAGTGCTTAATAAATGTGTATTGATTGTCATCCAGTCCCTCAATTGTTAGAGTTCTCTCCCACTCTGCTCTCCCCAAGTTCTTTGCCTTTGCTTTCTATATATTTTATATTTAATTATTTGTGGACATATTCTCCCTAACAGACTGAAAGAATGCAAACCACTCGAGACAGGAACTATTTTGTGTTTGTCTTTGTATCCCAGGCCCCTTACACGGAGCCTGCCCCATCACAGGGATTTAATGCATCTTTGCTAAATTGCATAATTCTGAAAATAAAGTACCAACTCTCCCAAAGGCCTGGTGTCCCCCTGAACAGCTGGGGAGATTCTTATTTGTTATGTCTTTCTTGCTTTGCTGGGTGGGTGCATCAGCTGTGATTTCCAGAGAGGCTTCCTGCTCTTGGATTTGGTATGTATTGCAGGGAATATGCTTCCATCCAAGCCACATGCTGAAGGAGATTCATTGCTTCGTGGTGATATGGAGTGAGTCACTGGGAGAGTGTCTTTTCAGAAACCCTTTGTGACTCTGGATGATGTTTCTGGAAATAATCCAATGTATTCTATGGCCCAAAGCAACTTCATTTGGGGATGGAGCTGGTGAGTAGATCTCAGCAGGAATTCAATTCAATAAACATTGATTAAGTTCCTACTATGTGCTGGGCACTGGGCTAAGTGTTACTTGCTGGGGATACAAAAAAGAGATAAAAGACAGTCATGCCACTTGAGGAGCTCACAATTGAATGGGGGAAACAAGGAAACAAATACATACAAAGTAAGCTATTCACAGGATAAATGGGAAGTGTGGACTAGCCAGGAGGCCAGTGTCACTGGATGAAAGAATACACATTGGGGAGTGAAGTATAGGAACCTGGAAAGGGAGGAGGGGGCTGGGTTATGGAGAACTTTAAATGTCAAACAAGACATTTTGGGTTTGCTCTCAGAGGTCATTGGGAGCCACTGGAATCTATTGAGTGAGTGTGTGTGGGGGGAGGGGTGACATGGTTGGATCTGCACTTTAGGAAGATTGTTTTAGTGGCTGAACGGAGGATGTCTTGGAGTGGAGTGCTTTTTCCACCTAGAAAGGCGAACAGTTTAACCTCATTGAGTCCTTTATCCTTTCTCTTTTATGTTTCTTTTCTATGCTTCTCTTGAGTCTTGTGTGTTTGAATGTTAAATTTTCCATTTAGCTCCTTTCATCAGAAATGCTTGACAGTCCTGTATTTCATTAAAAACCTGTTTTTTTTCTCCTAGAGGATTATACTCTAGGAGATGGATGGGTAGGTTATTTTTGGTTGGTAGGTTATTCTTTTACAACATGACTAATGTGGAAGTATTTAACATGATTTCCCATGTATAACTTATATCAGATTGCCCACCATCTTGGGGAAAGAGTGGGGAGGGCTGGAGGGAGGGAGGAAAATTCAGAACTCAGTCTAATAAAATGAATGGAGAATGGAGAAAAATGAATGTAGAAAACCTTTTCACATGTAATTGGGAAGAATAATATTAAAAAGCTCCAACAAATATCATGGAGCCATAGTCAGGGTCCCACAAGATTTATCAGCTTCCACATTAAAGGAGCAGAGGGTCTAGAATCCACTATTCTGGAAGGCAAAGGAGATAGGATCACAACCGAGAACAATCTACCAAAACTGCATATGGGCAATGGAGTTGTTAAGTAGCACCTGGTTAGGTTCCCCTGGAATCCTTTTCTCATCAGTTGTTGATTCCCTTCTGATCACTGTGCTGAGGGGTCCCAGAACTGTTGCTGTTGTAGCCACTGCCAAGGCCCACTGCTGGTGCTGCCCCCATCCCAGGGTCACACACTTTTCTGAGATCTCCTAAGTCATCTTGGGCTGGAAAATGTCTTACCCTAACGTTTTGTTGCCTTTCCCATTCCAGAATTCAATTTGACCTGTTATTTAAAAGTTTCTTGGAGGGGACTGTTAGGAGTGTTTGGCTGGGTTGCTGCCTTTTCTCCACCATGTTGGCCCTTTCCCTTCCTTATGTGTTTAAATAGATATAATGCCAGGAGTATTTAAGTACCTTGGAAACAGAGACTGCATTTTATGGAGTTTTGGTCTTCCCAATGACCAGGACAGTACCTGGCATATGCAAAGATTAACAAATGCATCTTTGGTTGATTTTAAGATATTATTATACTAGATTTTTAGACAGACTTAGTGGTAACAGTTTTTCATAGACCTTAGCAAGCTCAAAATGGAAAGCTGAAGAAACATTCTGTAATTTCATTAGCCCCCGCCATTCCCCAAACCTCAGGGGGAGCCTAAGTTTTTGTCTTCTGCAAGGTTTTGGTCCCGAGTCTATGTTGCTTCATCCCAGATTCCAGTTCCAATTTGTCTGCCTTCTGATTGATTGATTTCCCAGAGCTTTCTGAATTCCCTCAGACCTAGCTTAGTGAGAATGACCAACAGATAATGCTGAGGCGTCTCTGGCACTGGCTGCTGAACTGAAACCTCTGCAGCTGTAGGAGGAAATTTATTAATTTCATCATTTGGCTGCAGGCAGGCAGCATGCTCTCTGTCTTTGGCCACCTTTGTTCATTTGAAACACAACATCTGGCTGAGCCTGATCATATTTTTAGCCAATCAACCGTGTGTGTGTGTGTGTGTGTGTGTGTGTGTGTGTGTGTGTGTGTGTGTGAGTGAGTGTGATTTTTTTTTTTTTTTGAGCAAGTTACTTAAAAGGAAAAAAGGAACTGGTGAATCATCCACATCTTATCCAGGACTGGTTACCACATCGAAGTTTGAGTGAACATGGACTTCATTAGTGGGATACTGTGGGGTTCTGAAGGCTGAAATTCAAAACACATTGGAACTGGCCCCATTGCTTTCCCAGGGTTCCCAATTCACTCTGGACCATGCTTCTTAGTAGACACTCCTCTTTCCCTCTCTCCTCTCTAAAACATCTGTTCCTCTTTACCTGAAATCTAGTTTAAAGGTGTCTGATCACAGAGTCACAGTCTCATCCATCTGGAACTGGAAGGCACCTCAGAGGCTGACTAGCCCCAGGCCTTTATTTGACAGATGAGGAAACTGAGACACAGGGCCTTCCCTAAGACCATAGAGTTGGTGTCATAAGCAGGATCTGAGTCCAGGTCCTTAAACTTGAGTTGGACTCTCTGGGTCTCAGTTTTTTCTTTTTTGATGAGAGCTGTGACTTCACTGGTTTAAGGAACTTTTGTATGGAAATTCACTTCACTGATTCAGATTATCAACCCTTTTGGAGGTGAGAGGATTGAAAAATTGCCTGAGAGTGCTGAGAAATTAAGTGATTTACCAAGACATTCTGTTCATCTCTGGGTTTCCTTATCTGTCAAGGAAAGGGATTGGACCTGAATTATCTCTAAGGTCCTTTCTATCTCTAAAGCTTTTATGATTCTTCCTTCCTTCCTTCCTCCCTTCCATCTTTCCTCCTTTCCTTCCCTCCTTCCTTCTATTAAGGGGAGGTAAGGAAAGAAGGTATTCCAAGCATGGGGAAAAGTCTTCACAAAGGCATGAGATGGTGAACAGAATGCTGCATATAGGCAATACTGACTAGTGCATGTGACTGGAACATAGAGTATATGAAAGAGGGTGATATGTGCTAAGTGTGGAAAGATGGAAAGATTGTGAGGAGTTTAAGATGCCAGACAGAGGATTTGATCCCAGGAGCACAAGAGAGAGCCGTTGAAGATTCTTGATCCATGGAGTGAGAAGCCAGATTGAGGCTTCAGCAAGTCTTTTGGGCAGCTATGAGAAGGATGGATTAGAGAGGGAGAGACAGGAATCAAGGAGCCCACCTAGGAAGCCATATCAATAGCCTGGAGGTAATTAGGACATGAACTAGGCTGGCAGCTATGCACATAGAAAGAAGGGGTCAGATACACACCAGCAGGTTTGAAGGTAGGATTGAAAAGACAATAATAAGGAAGATTTGGGTTTAAGACTTGCCTCAGACACTTAGTAGTTGTGTGACTGTAGGCAAGTGTCTTAACCTCTCTGTTTTCCCCAACTATAGAATGGGAATAATAATATCACCTACCTTACAAAATTATTGTTAGGATCAAATAAGATAATATATAAGATAAAGCTCTTTGCAAACCCTAAGTAATATATAAATGTTATTTGTTATCTATAATCATTTGATTGATAGCTAATACCCAACAAGATGTGACAATGTCAATAGCAAATCCACTGTATGAATGAAGTTCTATGAGTGAAAAGGGTCCCTTCCAACTAGGGGGATCCCAAATAGTTTTTTGAAGGAGGCAGCATTTGAGGTAAGTCTTTAAAGATAGGCTGGAATTCAGTAGACAAAGAGGAAGAAAGAAGCCACCACAGGCATAAGGAAGAGTGTGAACAAAGGCACAGAGATGAGAGAGTATGTTCATGGGTTCAAAGGATAAACAAGAGTCTAATTTGTCTGAGATTTGGCATGTGAACCCTGAATGCAAGGCCAATAAATGTGAATTTTACTTACGAGGCAATAGGGAGCTATTAAGGAATTTTGGTCAAAAGAGTAATATCACTAGACCTCTGGTTAAGAAAGATTAATCTGTTAGCAAGCAGCATGAAAGATGAATTGAAAAATACAGCATAGGGGGCAGCTAGATGGCACAGTGGATAAAGCACTGGCCCTGGATTCAGGAGTACCCGGGTTCAGATCCAGCCTCAGACACTTGACACTAGCTGTGTGACCCTGGGCAAGTCACTTAACCCCCCATAGCCCCACAAAAAAGAAAGAAAGAAAGAAAGAAAAATACAGAATGATCCATTAGGACACAACTTTGTAAAGTTATCTAGTACCATTCTAGAGACTTGCTGTCCTGCATTTGGGAAGACTACTATGGCAGAATAACTGCCAAGTTAAAACATACTTCATAAGACCATAGATCTAGAGGTGGGACGGACCAGAGAGTTCACCCAGTCCAATTCACTGGTTTTACACATGAGGAAACAGTCATAGAGAAGTAAGGCCATTTACCCAAGGTAGCAAGTGGCAGAACCAGCATCAGAACCCAAGCTATCTACCTCCAAAATTAGTTCTCTTTCCACCACACAAGACTGCATTATAGGCTTGCAGAAGCCCAGTTTGTCCTGATGTAAAGAATAGGAACCCCCGTCTTTCCTTCTCTTCCTTCTCAAAATATAAACCTAATTTGGAACATTGGTCATGTGAGAATCAGGGTGCCTCCCCCTGCTGAGAAAAACATTGTGAGAACCAGGGTGATGCCCCCCTGAAAAGAAAGCATGTGACTAACATTGGGAAGCTGCCCAGCATCCAGAAGTAACTTCTATTCATAGACCACCTGTAAGTCATGTCTATTAGTGGACCAGTCAATTAGCTTGGAGCTGTGTGTGGGGACTGCCCTGCTTCCTGTTCCACAGGGGACTTCTGGGAAAAGTGGTGGAGGATCGGTCTTTTTGATTCAGAAAGGAGCTGGTGGTGGCAGAAAAAGGAGGAAGGTAGCCAGATTTCCTAACTTGCAGAAATTCACTCTGTTGGATAGCTAGGTGAAAGTGGCTTTCTCTCTCTATTTGCTAACACCTAATATACTTTAATAAATGCTTAAAAGCCTAAACTGTTGCTGAATTTAAAAGTAAACCTTAGCTAATTCTCTCCCCACACTGGGAGGACAGGTAAGGACACACACATTAGATTTTAAACATCACAGTCATTTCCTTTCCATTAAAGAAGTTAGAAAAACAGGAAGAGTGGTAAGTTATTAAGTTAAAAAAATACTGATGATGAAGACCCCAAATTTCCAAAGTTATCTGTGAATTGAGACATTGGTTTCACCAAGTGTTTTTCCCCCCATGAATTAAATGAGAAAACCATTTTTATCCTTGCTTTGAAAAGATTAAAAAAAAATCTCGGGGCAGCTAGGTGGCACAGTGGATAGAGCACTGGCCCTGGAGTCAGGAGGACCTGAGTTCAAATCTGACCTCAGACACTTGACACTTACTGGCTGTGTGACCCTGGGCAAGTCACTTAACCTCAATTGCCTCACCAAAAAAAAAAACCCAAAAAAACTCTACATCATTATAAAATTTCCCTGTATATCCGAATGGAAAAGTCTGCTGGGATTGTGACATTGGAAAGTGCTATCAGTGCACTTTTAGAAGAAATTTTCCTTAAAATTGTATCCATACACTATGTTTACAGACATAATTTTTCAACAAATGCTGACACTCCATCAATCCTCACCTTCAATCAGACCTTCCTGTTGTGGAAATTTATTTTGATTTGGGGATCCTACCTTTAGGCTGAGATTAGAAAGCCTTAGGCCCTCAGGGTCTCTCCCCCTCCTCCTCAGCTTCAGCTGAGCGAAAAAGCCCCATGGGCTATACAAGATGCCAGGATAGACAGCTGGGGGAAAAAAAAAGCCCCAGCTCCCTCCAACCTGAGCGGAGCTATCAGAAAGATCCCGGATAGCCTGTGCTGAGGCACGTGAAGTGGGAGTGCATCCCCCCAACCAGCTGCAGCCCTGGCTGGCGGATTAGCTTGGTCTGTGGGGGCGAAGGAAGCCCCGAGATTTGAGTGGAGAGAAGAAAAGGTATATATAGACCTGGGAGTGAGACAGGAGGGGGACTCCAGGATGGACTAGGAGAGGGGCTGACTAGAAGAGGAGGGATTAGATAGACGTGACTAGAGGGGAGTGCGGACGAGGACGGAGGAGAGTTCGGTTCTGAAAAGGAGAGACGGGGCTGACAAGGTTACAGGCCTTAATACAAACTAGGGAAAGTGTAACATGCCCTGAGTCCGGAGGTGGCTAAGGCCCTTATTGTATTCAAGAAGTTCTAAGTGCAGCAGGTGGGAAAGAGACACAGTAGAAAGAGACCACAGGAAAGCAGTCAGGTTGTACATTTTATTTTCCTGTATTCTTAATTTTAAATAGTATCTCATAAATAAACTCTGCTTTGATTATTTAGTTAAGAGGCTTCTTAATATTTTGCTTATCAATTTGGGAGTGGAGCAGTGTGGTGGAACTTTATAAACGGCCCACATTAAATTAATGAAGTCAGAAAGCCAAATAGTCAAAAGTCCCCAGATTAGTCATCCATAGTTTAGCCCCTCAAAAATAGCCCTAGTCATCAAAAATATTTCTACATTTTAGTGGCGACCACGAAGGGACTTACGGCCCACTTATAATTTTTAAACCTATAATTTTTCATATAATCATAAGTTTTCATAAGTCCAGTTATCACAATTTTTCCAGGTTAGTTATAGTTATTAATAATTAATTTTTTGTACACTGTAAAACCATATCTTTGTTTCCTTTTTCACAGAATTCCGAGTTGGAAGGGATATCCAAACCACCCCTGAGCAAGAATCCCTACTAAATACACCAAGCAGGTGGTCATCCAATTCTTTTCTGGAGCCTACTTCCTTTCCACATTTGAAGAACTCTAATTGTTAGATATATCAGGTCAAAATTCTCTGTGTCACTTCTGTTTGCTGGTCTTGGATCTGTCCTCTGGGGACAAAGAGAACCAGCCCAACCCTCCTCCGTCCATGGGACAGCCTTGTAGTTGAAGACAGCTGTCTTGTCCCCTTGGAGGCTTCTCCAGGATCAGCAACCAGAGTTCCTGAAATCATATGTCACTTGGTGGGGGGGAGGGGTGGCCCTTCACCAGCTGGGTCACCTTCTACTGGATCCTTACTAAATGGTGGTGCCCAGGACAGTACACACTTCTTCAAGTGTTCTGTGACATGGGCAGAGGACAGCAGGATGGTTGTTATAGCTGAAATTAAGGTAAATTGAGGCAGAAAGTTGCAAGTATGATCAATTTATTGGCAAAATTCAAATGGACCAATATGGACAAAAAGATTAGCATCCAGAATGAAGGAAGCATCATAGCTAGGTAAAACAGTGTGATTGGTTACAAAGCTTGTGGCATCATTGGCATGAGTTACAATGTGATTGGCTGGTGACTGGGAATGAGGGGCTAGCAACAACCTCTCCTTCCATTGTTTGTGTCCACCTTCAAGGACAGTTAGAGGTTGTGGAACAAGACTACCTTGGATAACAGACCAGACTCCCTGGCATCCACCTGCATCTTTCAAGGATAACAGATTTCCTTGAGGCAAGAATAGGACAGTGATTAGCAGAAGAACAGACTTTCTAAACCTAACTCAGAGACAATGAGTGGTTTACAGGAAAGCTGAATTTCAAATTCAACTCTGAGACAAATGAGACATGACTTGTGTATTTACAAAAATGTTGGCAGTGATATGGAATGAAATCAGTACTAAGTAGAATCAATTTGATTTTCCCAATTTTCAGTTGTATTCATATTCCTGGAATTAGGCCTTTCTTAATGCAATCTCAAAACAAGTCTCGACTGCTTGAACTCCTGATTTCAAGTTTGTCCAGCAAAATGGCCAGTGCTACACCCAGTCTACCAATGTTATTTCAACATAATTGGTTCTCTGTCCTATGTAGAGAGTGTATACAGAATTGAAAGATTTAATGAAAGTATGTCTTTGTCCTAAATTCAGACAAAGATGGTGGATTACATTGAGCTTGAGTCTTGCCTTTTTGCCCTGTTTATGTTGAAGGTGTCCACCCAACATGAAGTGTCAGTAGTAGCTGGCTTTAATTTGAGCAGTTTCTCTCCACCTCAACCACTTTGGACCACCTCCTGTTTTCTACTAGGAGCTAAGAAAGATGATTTTACTAAAGTATTTGTTTCAAAACTAATTGATACAGTTGTGTAGAAACTTAGGTGGAGAATTAAGAGAAATATTGATTAAAAAGATACTTAGGTTGGGGCAGCTAGGTGGCACAGTGGATAAAGCACCCGCCTAAATTCAGGAAGAACTGAGTTTAAATATGAGCTCAGACACTTGAAACTTACCATCTGTGTGACCCTGGGCAAATCACTTAACCCTCATTGCCCCACAAAAAACAAACAAACAAAGACACTTAGGTTTATAGATCTAGATATCAAAAGGAATCCAGGAGCAAACTAGTCTGTTCTAAATGAATTTATCTGTTTCCATTAAGTATCCCTTTAGTAGTTTGAATGACATAGCATCAAATCTGTAAGTTAACTTTGGTGGTATTGTATCTTTTCTTATACTGGCACAGTCTATTCATGAGCACTGACTATATTTCTTTAAGGACTCTTTTGTAATTGACTCTGCACAAGTATTGAATATACTTTGGTAGATTGGCTCCCAAATATTTTGCATATATTATAGTTATGCTGAATGATATTTCCCTTTCTATTATTACACCTTGGAAAAGCTGTTGATTCTGGTGAGTATATTTTGTAGCCTACAACTTTGCTGAATATGTTGCCTCAATCAGAATCTTTTAGAAAGTAGTCATTAATTTATTATGTTCTCAGATTTGTTGGCATAGCTGTGTATAGTAGGTTTTGATTATTCTTTTTATTTCTTTTGGTTTTGGTGTGATTTCACTTATTCATTTGCTTTTATTTCCTCTTCTTTTTCACTGTATAGGCTAAAGGTTTATCAGTTTGGATAGTCTTAAAAAACTTTTAGTTTTATTTTCTCTGTATCTATTTCTTCTCTAATTTTCAAGATTTTTACTCTTCTTGTTTTGCCTGTGATTATTTCTCATATTTCTAATGTTTTAAAATGAAAATTCAGTTCACCAATCTCCTGTGGTAAAAATTATTGGAGTTTAGCTGACTCATTTGGGAGGGGCCACACCTGGCCCACCCTGAAATTACATATGCTACTGAGGTCAGAAGGAGAAACCTCTCCATAGGCAGTTTTTGAAGGACTTCCCCTTTTGGGAGAGGAAGATTGAACGCTTTCTGAGGGGAGTCTGAGTCGCTTCCGGAACACTGTCTCGTCTCCTCTTCCCTCCTCTGCCCTTGCTGGTGGCAAGAGCAACTAGCAGACATCCCAGGTGTGGTGAGTGAACACAAAAGCCCTGCATTCCTTTGAATTAGCTTAATTGGAAATGAGCTGGGGATTATATACACTTAGGTTAGAGCTAGGAGAATTTATCTGTATTTCTTTTTCCCTACTTCCTTTTCTTTGATTTTTATGAATTTCACCTTTGTTGTTTAATTAATTCCCAAGTAATAAAATCTGATCCTTTTGTGGAAAAGAAGCTGTAAGGCTCCTTTTTTATTGGCCTGGGAGAAATATCTGAAAGGGCAGTTCAGAGGAGAGGGAGCTTTGAACCTAGAGGTCCCTCATTATTTCTGAGACCCCAATATTTCAGTGAGTCACCCAATTAACACTCCACATATTAATTTGGACCCTACACTCCTTTTATATTTTGTTAATATGTGATCTACAATGGACAGTCAATAAACATATCTGATCCTCATCTCTCTTCTGGGCTCCAGTTTTGTATCTTAATTGGCCTGTTGTACATCTCTCCCAGAGGCATCTTCAATTCAGCCTGTCCAAAACAATTCATTCTCTTTCCTGAAAAATCTTCTCCTCTTCTTAATTTTCCTATTACTGTCAGGGTACTGCCATTTTATAGGGTTGCCACCCAAATTATCCCCAGTTTTCCACTCTCACTCACTTTGGCATTCACAAAAACCAAGAGATTTAGAAGAAAGCTCCCAATATGTTAAATGGGTCTGCGAGAAAATGTATAGGGGTACATGGACAAGGAAAGGGGAAAACAAGGGCCCAAGCATTTCTTAAGCACTTAACAAATATCAGCTCATTTACCTTAATAAGTATTAGCTCACAACAACTCAGAGGAAGCTGGGAAGATAACAGTTAAGTGAATGGCCCAGGGTCATACAGCCAGGAAATGTCTGAGGCAGAATTTGAGGCCGAGGTCTTCCCGCCGCAGCTTCGGTGTTTTATCCACCAGGCCACCCAGCTGCCTCCAGAACAATATTTGGCTCTTTATAGACCTTCTTCTGAACAGTTCTTAGCTGGTTAGGCACACTCACCACATACCTTTGCATTGCCCTTTGGGTGGCCTACAGTTTGGATTCTTTGGAGATAGTGGTACACGATGACTCACAACTCTGCAGCATCACTGGAAGAATGTTGAGAGGAAAATCAATGTGCTGTCCTTTCATGAGAGAGGTTGGGGAGGGTCATAAAAACACTATGTAACATGATATGTACGATCTAGCTCATTCTCCCATCCAACCTTGACTTCAATTAATTGTTAATTTCTAACAGTAAGACTCAGTTTCTCATCCAGTAAGACTCAGAAGAAAAGTAGTGAGAGGTTGGTCACTCACTGCTGAGGGGCACTGAGGCAGTTATTTGTTATTGACTTTTTTTGGGGTGGGGCAATGAGGGTTAAGTGACTTGCCCAGGGTCACACAGCTAATAAGTGTCAAGTGTCTGAGGCCAGATTTGAACTCAGGTCCTCCTGAATCCAGGGCCAGTGCTTTAGCCACTGTACCACCTAGCTGCCCCCAGAGGCAGTTATTTGTTGATGAGAAAATAACAGTTTGTGGATGTAAAGAACTAGAAACTAAGAGGCTACTTATAGATTGGGGAATAGCTAAATAAATTATGGAATACGAATGTAATGAAATACTATTGTGCTGTAAGAAATTATAAAGAGGATGGTTTCAGAGAAACCTGAGACTTTGTTGATATAGTTTTTGTATCTGCCTGTCCCTACAAACAGATCAGAGAACTAATGTTTAATCTCTCCTACAAAATTAATAAACAGAACAGAGAAATTGTAATATCTTATAATATCTCCTACAGATCAGAGAACATGATATCCATACCTGTCCTATGAAATAGATCAGAGACAGACAGAAAAAACATATCAATTTAATATTTTGTCCCAAGAAGAAATGTATAACACATGATCATGTGGAGACTCCCCTCCTAAGAGTGAAGCTCATAGACTCCCCATTTCTGAGGGTATGATGTAGGAGGTAAAAAAAGGGTTAATAGAAAAACCCAAGACCCAAGCTTTAATTCAGATATTAGCTCCAAAAGGGAGTTAGACCCCAGTTAATGGATAACTTACAAGTCAGGATTCTAGGTTCTCTTACCCACAGAAATCAGCGCCCATAATGGAATAGAGAGAGCTAGGCTGTGAAGGCCTGACTACAACAATAAAGGAATTGACAGGCTATAGAAACTTAGACTAGAAATAAATGAAAAATGAAGATGTTTTGAAACTAAGTATGGGAACCAGAAAGAGACATGCGCAGAAAAGGCCAAATTTGTCCCCATATTCACTTTATGACATGTAAACCCCCAAAACACACCTCTACTGAAAAAGGTACTCACCTTGGGGGTTGGCTTAGGACCCCAGGGACTCCAAATTAGGATAAGCCCTCCCTTGTACCTCCCCAAGGTGGAGATTATTATAATGAGACTGATAAATCAATTTATCTATAGTATAAATAAAACTGTCTTTTCTTTCACTATTTTAGAGATGCCTTTCCAATATTCTGGTACTCTCCCTGTGGTCATCCACAGTATTGCAATAAAACTTGGGAAACTGAGTCACCGAGTCTTGTAATTCTTTTGGGATGACTCACGATCGATTTGACCCTAATTCCAGCCAACATCATTTTGTGCCTTGTGTGAGCATTGAACTCACGACACATGTCTATACATCTCCTCTCACGCTCTGGACCAGGTCCCTCCCCACTCCCCTGTGATTTCCTCAACCCTGTTCAGTTTGAAGCAGTTACAGAAGAAGAATCTTTGTTTTTTTTTGTCCACTGATTACAGGGTGTTGTCAGTTTCAATACTATGATACAGAAGCAAAGCAGTTTAACAATTTCAGTTATAACAAGTATGGAGGAAATACCAAAGCATCATGATAAGATTACAGGATTCCAAAAAAAAGGGTTTGGCAAGGACTAGGATGCCCAGATGTTATCATAAGATAGGGAATGAAGAAAAGACTTCTTTTCCTAAGGGAAAAGAAGACACCAGGTAGGGTCTTTTTCCTTAGATGTAGAGAAGTGGGAAATGACATGGGGGTTGGGACTATTAAAGTTTAAACTGGCCGGACTAGCTATCAGGATGGGCACACCTAAATAGGGGGAAATTAAATAAATTCTATAGCAAGAAAGTTAGCTATGGCTACTACCTGTGTTAGGAGACAGAGATAACTAAAATTCCCCCTGACTTTCAGGAATCTTTCCCCCACCACACCCCCAAAGGGAACTTTCCATAGAGAGATGGCCACCCCATCTGTCCCCCCACCATCTGTCCTCTATAAAAAATTTTGCCTTTCTTCTGTTGGATGAGCAAGATGTCTCTAAGATATCTCTTCCCCTCAGGGAAATCTTTGACTTTCCTCTTGGTCACTTTCTCTAAGCACCTAAATAAAAGACTTTTATTCTAATTGGATTGTGTATGAGAGGGGATAATTCTTTAAAGAGGAATACTTAGAGGACCCCCACCACCTATTTCCCTGTGACAACATGATCAAGCCTTGACACCTGGTGACTTCAAAGTAAAAATGGACATTACACAGGAAAATGAAAACTACCTTGGCAAAGAAGGTTTAGGACCAAGAAATGAAGAGGGCAAAGGCTTCCTACATGGTATAAAGTCAGTGCTGGTTATAGAAACAAGTGAAGCCACAGGTGAGAGGATGGACAGGGAGAAGAGTGTGTAGGCTGGGTTTGGAGTCCCAGGACCTGTGTGTGAATCCTGGCTCTGTTACTTAGATAACACCTCTATGATCTCCATTGTCACTTTCTCTCTGTATTCTTGTTTCCACAACTGTAAAATATGGGAATGGAACTAGATGACCCTTCAGCAAAGTGGGGTGTGTGTACCCAATTTCACTGGGGTACAGGATAAATATTGGCATTTTTATTTCTATTTACCAAAAAAAGAGTGAGAAATGAAACACTACTAATTCAGGATGTCGCCAAAGTCCTAGTGGAGTATTGTTTGAAGTCTTTTGGGACACCCTCCTGAAGCTCCCAAGTCAAACAGTCACATGAAGGGTTGGTAACTGACATTTCCTGAAGTAAGAGCAGGAATTCCCAAAGAGGGGGGAGTTTGAGCGTGGTTTCCTCATGAGTTTGTTCTATTTCAGCATGTTGTGATATGTCACAGTTGGTGCTCGACTTGTTATGGATGATATTGTCTAGTTTTCACAAAATGAACCCACACAGAAGAGAGGCAGAGCAGCTTAATGGATAGATTACTGAGGTTGGTGTCAAGAAGACCTGGGTTCAGGGCAGCTAGGTGGCTCAGTGGATAGAGTACCGGTCCTGAATTCAGGAGGACCTGAGTTCACATCCGACCTCAGACAATTAACACTTACTATCTCTGAGGAAGTCACTTAACCCCAGTTGCCTCACAAAAAAACCAAAAAACCAAAAAAACAAAAGAAGAAGGAGACCTGGGTTCTAATTCTGTCTGCAACACAATCAGGTCCCCTCAGCCTGAGTGAGTGACTTCACTTCTCACAGGTCTAGGCAACCCTCAAAGAGTAGAAGTTGCAGAGAAATTGTTGATTGTATGACAGAGGAAATTCCTGATTTCAATGAAATCCCAGGTCTAGTCTTTAACTTAACCCTCATCAAATGTGCAAATAGCTTCCAAAGACTTCTGCAAAGTTACTGGACACTAAGGAGAGTATTAATAATCTAAGCACAAGGAAGAAAGTTTATGGCTGTCTACATATGATTGCTTCTTCAACCATATTTTCAGGTAAAAACAATGACAATTTAATCCAATTGGACAAGAGGTTGGCTCCTTAAATTAAAAAAAACAACCCTCAAGATTATTTGAGATGTGGTTTTATAACTAACTGTCACTGACAGTGAACCTCACTCTTTGTGTATATCATGCTTTGAGAAATTAGCTAATGCTAGTATGAAGCCATCGTGATTAGCAAGACATTTAAAAACTAAGCTTTTGTTGTCAAAAATAATGTGTCACCTACAAACATTTTCATATAACCATCCATTAAAACTACAACTTAGAGACTGTATTTTCAACCTATTCAAAAAACTTCCAAATAAAAAGTTTTGGTGGGTTTTGAATCCATATGTTAAACACACACAAGTTCAATATTTCTCCCTTTTTTGGCTTCAAGAACACCTGATTGGCTTCTGAGGCAGTTCAGGGGCTTGATGGAGCACTGCGCACAGAATCAGGAAGACTTACATTCATATCCTGCACTAAGTACTTCACATTATCTCATTTGGAACAGTCCAGAGAATGAGTTGAGTTGGAAATGAGATGAGCAGCATTTGCAGGGATTTGCTAGCAAGTGAGCAGGGCTGAGTCATCCAAAGAGGGCTAGGCAGCAGGTGAAGAGGTGAAGAGAGAAAAAACTACCTCACCCAAACCAACCATCGCATCAAAAGAATCTGACATTTCATGTATTGTTCCATGCCTGTGGTCCCTGGGGACCTCCCACTTCTGCAAAGCAACGGTGGGGTGGGAAGGTGTCTTCTCATAGCTCTTGTTTGGGGCCAAGCTTGGGTTTTATATTTGACATTATTTTTTTTAAGGTGAAACTTCATTTATTTATTTTTGGGGTATTACATATTTTTATTTAAAGTTTTGAGTTCCCAATTTTATCTTTCTTTCCCTCCCTTCCTTCTTCCCTCCCTGGGGCAGTAAACAATCATATATAGGTTATACTTGTGCAATTATGTAAAAAATTTACCATATTAGTCATTTTGTACAAGAAAATTTGAACAAAAGAAAAAATGAAAGAAAGTGATTGATGTTCCATCAATATCAGTTCTTTCTTTGGAGGTGGATGGTATGCTTCATCATTAGTCCTTTGGGATTCTCTTGGATCACTGTATTGCTGAGAATAGTTGTCATTCACAGTTCATTGAACAATATTGCTGTCACTGTGCACAATGTTCTCTTGGTTCTGCTTACTTCACTCTACATTAGTTCATACAAGTCTTTCTAGGCCTTTCTGAAATCATCCTGTTGTCATTTCTTATAGGACAATAGTATTCCATCACTATCATATACCACAGCTTGTTTAACCATTCCCCAGTTGATGGGCATTCTTTTGATTTCCAATTTTAGTCCCTACAAAAAGAGCTACTATAAATATTTTTCTACAAATAGGTCTTTTTCTCTTTTGGGGGGATATCTTTAGCAGTTTTATTGCTGCATCAAAGGGTATGCACAGTTTTATAGGCCTTTGGACATAGTTACAAATTGCTCTCCAGAATGTTTGGATCTTTTCACAACTCCACCAACCGTGGATTAGCCTCCCAGTTTTCCCTACCCTCTCCATCAAACATTTTCCTTTTTTTGTTAAATCTGCCACTTTGATAGGTATGAGGTGATACGTCAGAGTTGTTGATCTAGAGCATTTTTTTCATATGATTATAGATAACTTTGATTTCTTTGTCTGAAAACTGCCTGTTCATGTCCTTTGGCCATTTATCACTGGGGGATGACTTGTATTTTTATAAATTTGACTCAGTTCTCTATATATCTGAGAAATGAGGCCTTTATCAGAGATACTTGTTTCAAAAATTGTTTCCCAGTTTTCTGCTTTTTTTATTATCTTGGTTATATTAGTTTTGTTTATGCAAAAACTTATTTAATTTTATTTAATCAAAACAATCTATTTTACAATTTATATTGCTCTCTATATCTTCTTTGGTCCTAAATTCATCCTCTGTTACTCTGACATTATTCCATCCTCTCTTAATTTGCTTATGGTATCATTATGAGTAAATCATGTACCCATTTTGACCTTATTTTAGTGTATGGTGTGAGATGTTGGTCTATACCTAGTTTTTGTCTCACTGTTTTCCAGTTTTCCCAGCAGTTTTTGTCAAATAATAAGCTTGCATCTCTGGGTTTATCAAATACTAGGTTACTATAGTCATTTTTGTTAGTGGCTTGGATGGCCTCTTATCAGGAAAGCAATAGAGCAGATTCTTTTCAGATATGGGTTGGATTCAATGGAATTTGAGATTCTGTGATAGATTTAAGGGAATTGGGTGTTTCTTGAGTAGTCTGCTGGAGATTGACCAGAACTTAGTTGGCTCATTCCTTTCAAAAATTCCTATGTGCATTTCCAGAGGGAGGCTACATTCACTTGTTCCTTAATCATTTTACTTTCAGCTTGGGGACCCATGAAAGATTCAAATGATGCTGCCTAATTTCTAAACCACAGAAGCTTAATTTCTCATTGTTATTGGTTCAATGTGGAACATACAGGTCACTGAGGCAAGGAGCTCAGGATTGCAACTCTCAGCCAAGGTCACATTGGTCTTTTGTCTTCATGTCAATGACTTGGAAAGACAACCCGGTGGCTCAGTGGGTAGAGCACTGGAGCTGGAGTCAGGAAGATCTGACTTCAAATGTAACCTCAGCCACTTACTAGATGTGTTTCCCTGGGCAAGTGTAGGAAGGACAAAGATAAAACAGAAAGCATAAGGAGGAGGGCAGCCAGAAGGGTTACCCTGAGTGCATGGTGTATGAAAATTTACAGAAGGGAGTGAGGCTGTTTATCCTGCAGGAGAGAAGCCTCAAGGGGGGACCCGTCTTCAACATTTGTAAACTTGAAATGTGGGAGAGGGGTTTGATTTGTTCTACTTGGCACCAGAGGGAAGAATAGAAGTGCTCAGGGGCTCATTGAGATTTGATGGCGACAACCCAAGCAGTTTTCAGGTGGGGTGCTCTGAGGGAGGCCATTGGTTTCTCTTTCTCTGTTTTTAAAGTTTTTATAGAAATGTATTAAATTCTCTATTTTTTCCTTTTATCTTTTTAGTCCCATACATTTAAAAATTTTTTTATATATTTTTAATTATATACAAAACCAATTTTAACATTAGTTTTTAAAAAAAAAATGAGTTGCCAATTTGCTCCTTCCTCCCCTTCCTGCCTCCTGTTCTCCCTTCTTGAGAAGGCAAGCAATTTGATATAGATTATACATTTGCAGTCATGCAAAACATATTTCTATATTGCTTTTTGTCCTTCCCTTTTGAAGAGGATCAAGACATCATGGGTAATGACTTGAGTGAACTGGATTTAAGTGAGAGAGTTGCACAAAGTTGTCTATCTCACTCTCTCTTCCAGAGTTAGGACAGTGGCAGAACGAAAGGCAAGATGACTGGTGATGGCCAGGATGCAGAGGATGGCTTTGATGTCTCCTATGTCTGATCTGGTTCTAAGCCATATTAGCCATGTTTCAAAAGAAAACACAGAGAAAAAAGAAAAATGTAAAAAGCAAAAAAAAAAAAAAAAGCATGTTTCAATTTGCATTCAGAGTCCACCGGTTCTTTCTCTGGAAATGGATAGCATTTTTTCACCATGAATCCTTTGGAATTGTCTTGGACCCTTATATTGCTGAGAATAGCTAAGTCATTCATGGTTGATCATTGTATAATATTCCTGTTACTGAGTACAGTGTTCTCTTGGTTCTGCTCACTTCACTTTGTATTACTTCATATGTCTATTGAAGTCCTTTTAAAAAAAACTATCATTCTTCCAGTGAAGATCCTGCCACGTCCATATAACTCGCCTTTGATATTGTTGTTGTTTGTCCTTCGTTCTTGAAGAGGACCATGGCAGGGGAAGGTGGTGTCATGACTTGTAGTGAATTGGATTGAAGTGAGGCAAGGCTGTGCAAGGTCACCAGCCTCACTCTCTCCTCTGGAGACATCTAGGTCCAGTGGCAAGATATATATCAGGACAAGTGGAGATGGTCCCAGATGTCCAAAGCAACTGGGGTTAAGCGACAGCTAGTAAGTGTCTGATTCTGTGCCAGTTCATACAAGTTTTTGTTTCCCTGAAATCATATTTGTCATAAGGTTCTATTACAGTCATATCTTGTTTGCAACTTATTCAGTCACTCCCCAAATGATGAGCAGACACTTCACTCCCTGTTTTTTTGCTAAAACAAGAATTGTGGCTATAAACATCTGGGATATATAGTGGACCTTTCTTCCATCTTTGACCTCCTGAGAGTATTTGACTGGTAGTAGTATTGATGGTGTCAGAGGGTGTGTTCAGTGTTCTTTCCACTACAAGAAGTTGAGCTGTATTTCACAAAGTCCATACATTTCTTCGCTTGTCTTTGCTCTGAAAAATGATGATTGTCTTGTCTAGGTCCCTGAGGGAATTTGAGAAGATCTTGACACTTAGCCTCTACTTCAACCCCAGGGCATTCTTCATGGCCCTCTTTCTAAGGGTCATGCAGTCCCCTGACCCCATCAATACCATTGCCAGATAGATGAGAGCCCACCCTAACTTGCTGGGGATGGAAAGGGTTGGAGAGAGTCAATGCTTGGCAGGCACTTGGGACCCACCTAATTTCTGAGGTTCTCCCCCCATCTCCCCAATTGTGCAGTGGTTATATCAGCCATTCTGGCCCAGACGTGAGGCAGCTGGAATCAGGGAAAAGAGGGTGAAAAGGCAGTTTCTTAGAGGTTTTTTTTTTTTTTTTTTGCAGGGCAATGAGGTTTAAGTGACTTGCCCAGTGTCATACATCTAGTAAGTAAGTGTCAAGTGGCTGGATCTGAACTCAGGTCCTCTTGAATCCAGGGCCAGTGTTTATCCCCTGTGCCACCTTGCTGCCTCCTAGAGTTCTTTACACTGAGGCTGGATGATCACTTGTTACATAGGCTGTCCTGGGGTTGTACTGGGTGGTCAGAGAGGTCCTTGATTTTTCTTGAGCCCGGGTCTGACCCCAACCTTCCCCCAGTCAGTTATCTCCAGTCAGTTGTCTCTGCAAAGGAGTCACATCTACTTATCCAGCCCTCAACTGACTTATAGTCTGACATTGCCAACTGCCTCTTGGACATCTCCAGCTTGACATTCCATAGACATCTCAAAGTCAGAATTCCTTGTCTCCTCCTCCAATTCCTCCCCCAACCCTTCTCTTTTCTTCCTACTTCTACAATACTGCCGAGGCCATTACCATCTTCCCAGTTATCCAGGCTTGCAATCTTGGAATCTTCCTTCACTCTTCACTTGGACTCACAATACAGATCTAATCTGAGGCTGAGTCTCTCTCTCTCTTTTTTTTTTTTTTTAGGGAGGCAATTGGGGTTAAGTGACTTGCCCAGGGTCATACAGCTAGTAAGTGTTAAGTGTCTGAGGCCAGATTTGAACTCAGGTACTCCTGACTCCAGGGCCAGTGCTCTATCCACTGCGCCACCTAGCTGCCCTGAGGCTGAGTCTCTTAATGTCACCTTCATCCCATCCCTTGTCTACACCTCTTTTTTCCCTATTCATATAGCTACTCCTCTGGTGCATCACCTCATGCCTGGGCTCTTGCCATAGCCTACCTCAAATTCTTCCCCACACTAGTCCACCCTCTGCTCCTTCTGAAAGCACCAGCATGACCATTTGACCTTCTCTTTCCTCCCTAATTTAGGAAACTCCATAAACACCCAGAAATCTTCCTTCTTACAACCTGGGCCCCACCTGCCTTTCGAGCCTCCCTTCTACATGCTCTCTGCTCCTTCATATTATTTCTCTCCCATAACACTGGGTCTCCTTATTCCAAGCCTTTTCTTTCTTTTGTTGTTTAAAGTTTTATTGCTGTGTTCTGTTTTTATGTTACAAATATTTCCAGATTACTCTAACTTCCTGAGAGGTCTTTTATAACAAAGTCTAACAGTGCAGCAATGATCTCATCTGGAAATGCATCCAACATTTCACATCTGTAGGACCCCTTTCTTTAAAAAAAAAACCAAAAAACCAAAAACAACAAAAATTTCTTTTTTCTCCCTTTTATTCTCCTAGCCCCAGTGGAAAAAGAAAAACAGGGGTAGCTGGGTGGCACAGTGGATAAAGCACCAGCCCTGGATTCAGGAGGACCTGAGTTCAAATCCAACCTCAGATACTTGACACTTACTAGTTGTGTGACCCTGGGCAAGTCACTTAACCCTCATTGCCCAGCAAAAAAAAAAAAAAAGAAGAAATATTCATATTTAAAGAAAACGTATTTCCTCAATAGCTGTGTGTATACAAAAATATATTTTGTACATCTCATAGAGGTATCTGGTGGCACAGAGTCAAATCTGGAGTATCTGGAGTCAGATACTTACAGCTATGTGATCCTGGGCAAGTCACTTTGTCTACCTCAGTTTCCTCAGCTGAAAAATGGGGATAATAGTGGCACAGGCCTCCCAGGGTGGATGTGAGATAATGTTTGTAAAGTGCTTAGCAGGGTGCCTGGCATGTAGTAGTTGCGATATAAATGTTAGCTATTATTTTTGTCATTCTAAATGCTTTTCTTCTAACATCCACGTGCCATCCTGGAAAGAGATGGGGAGCCAGCAGCAGCTTGTGTCTTCCCTCCCAGATTATCTCTGATTTGCCATATTTGTCTTTCTGTCTGTATATCTGTCTTTTATCTATCTATCTATCTATCTATCTATCTATCTATCTATCTATCTATCTATCTATCTGTCTGTCTGTCTGTCTGTCTGTCTGTCTGTCTGTCTGTCTGTCTGTCTATTACCTATCATCAATCTATCACTGATGTATCTATCTATGTATGTATCTATCATCTATTATTTATCTACCTATCTATTCATCTATCTATGTATCTGTTTATTACCTATCATCAATCTCTCTACCACTTATGTATCTATGTATCTATCTGTCTATTACCTAACATCAATCTCTCTATCCCCTATGTATCTATCTATGTATCTATGTATGTATCTATCATCTATCATTTATCTATCTATCTATCTATCTATCTATCTATCTATCTATCTATCTATCTATCATCTATCTATCTATCTATCTATCTATCTATCTATCTATCTATCTATCTATCTATCTATCTATCTATATCTATATCTATCTATCTATCTATCTATCTATCTATCTATCTATCTATCTATCTATCTATCTATCTATCTATCTATCTATCTATCTGTCTATCACCTATCATCGATCTCTCTATCACCTATGTATCCATGTATCTATCTATATATCTATGTATCTATCTCTGTCTATCACCTATCATTGATCTCTCTATCACCTATGTATCTATGTATTTATTGATCATCTATCTATCTGTCTGTCTGTCTATCACCTATGTATCTATATATGTATCTATCTTTGTATCTATGTATCTTTCATCTATCTCTGTATTTATCTATCTATGATCTATCTATGTATCTATCTAGCGATCTATCATCTATCTATCACGTATCATCAATCTCTCTATCACCTATGTATCTATGCATCTATCATCTATTTATCTGTCTGTCCATATACACATGTATCTTGTTGTACATATCTTATTTGCATGTTGTCTCTCCCTTGGATTATTAACTTCTTGAGAGTAGGGACTAAGTGTTTTGAGGTTTTGCCTTTCTTTTTATCTCCAGACCTTAGCATAGTGTCTGACTTATAGTAGGTACTTAATAATTGTTTGTTGACTTGATTTGCCATGCTTGCTCTGGGACCACTGAATTAATGTAGGAAAATATGCCCCTCCCCCAAAGCTGATTGAAGTTGTTTGGAGAACAATTAATGTCTGGGAGGTGAATTTCAGCTGGGAGAAGGGTGCTTACTAATGGCTCCTTTCCTCCCCCCTCCCCAGCAATCAGGATCACATGATAAGAGAGAATCAGGGCTGCCCCTTTGACATTTTGATTGGCTAGCATCTGGTGCCAGTGTCTTGGCAGGAAGATTGTGGCTAGGGAAGCAGGGAGGGGCCAGCTGGGTTGAGAAAAAAGGGCTCCCTAGTCCCATGCTCACTGTCATTTCCATTAGGGAGCTGGCCCATTCCCAAGAGAATGTAAATAAAGACCTTTGATACTTCTCCAACACTGAGTCTCAGAAATTTTTAAATGGGGTTTCTCACAATTAAATAAGGTCTTGCCTTATTATTTCATATGCTCAACTCCTCCTACAAGGTAAATATCTATTCAATGCCTTTAGTATCAGAAAGTCACTTTTTTTTACTTAGGAATGATCACCTGGAAAATGTATACAAGAAAATTAGATTGTTAGGGGCCAGCTGACTGCCTAACAACAGAACTTCTGTTTTGTTCTCCCAAAGGTTAGACCCCTTCTCATCAGACAATATGATCCTCTATTTATCCCATATAAAACTAGCAGGATAACTGACAAAACTGCTCAACGTCTTGGCTTCATTTCTTTAAAAAACATGCCTTTTCTTCCTAAAGCTCCCATTAGGCCCTTTGTTGGGCCGGTTTGCTCTACAAAACAACAACAACAACAACAACAACAACAACAACAACAACAACAACAACAACAACAACAACAACAACAACAACAACAACAACAACAACAAAACAGCATAAAAAAAAACCAAACCAAAAAAAAGTGAAGAGATTTCCAAGCTTGCACATACAGAGTTCCTGTAACTGGTGAAGTAGAATTGGCTCTTATAGAATTCTCCAGCATGTTCCCCCAAAAAGAACTAAGTTAAATCTTCCCATTTCTCTGCCTTGTTATTTCTTTCATTTGCATCAGAAAAGGTCATTATGCAAAGCTGATGATTGGGATTCCTTTCAGGAATTATGCTAATGGAAACATTAAAATAAACAAAGTTGATGGATGATTTGGGTAAATCATGATGAAGCAAACATCTGGAATTTTAGAGTCAGCAGTATCCATTTTTGACAGGAGCCAAATAAATTATGCTTTATTACCTCCAAGTATAGAAGTTTAAAAAATGATCCTTACTTTGCAAAAGTAATTTAAACTAGACAAAGCAGCTTCTCACTGGGTTCCAGAAACCTCTTCTGTTTTTGAAACTGCTTTATTTCTGTTTTGTCCAGGCGGCCTGGTCTGTACAGTGGCTAGAGGGCTGGCCCCGTGGGGAAAAGAACTGGGTTAGAATCTAGGCTGAGACTGAATGTGGGAACCTGGAGAAGTCACTGAACTCTTTGTTCCTTGGGTAATTCTGAGGACAGTAAGTTACAGAACACTTTCTTTGCCCCTTTGAAATCACAGGTCTTTCTGCATAGAGGAGTCCAATTGCTTGAACCTGACTGAAAGTGTCTCTCAAAAGTGTTATGGGGAAATGTGGGGGGTTGGGATAGGGGTTCTTAGGAATTCCTCTTTAAAGAATTACACCCTCTTGCACACAAACCCAATTAGAATAAAATAATAGTTTATTTAGGGTGCTAGGGAAAGGAAACCAAGAGAGAAATCATAGGACTTCTCATGGGGAGAAGGCATGGCACAGAGGCATGGTTCTCTTGAGATACCTTTTTCCCTGAGCAGGATACAGGCAGATACTTTTATAGAGGACTGATGGGGGTGATCATCTGACTGACTATTGGGGGAGGACCATTCCCCACTGGTGGTGGCTGGGGGAAGTTGGGTGAAGGGTGGCTGTGGATCTCTCAAGCCATCTCTCTCTCCCTCACACCACAAAGGCAGCAGCTACATCTAATTTTTATCTCCAGAGGGGTGGAGGAGATTGGAATGAAGGGTGGTGGTCCTGGAGCTAACTCAGTCCTGATCCAGTGCCGCTTATCCCTTTAGGTGTGTCTGTCCTTTGGTTTAGTTTCTCAAGGAGGAGGTTCTTTGATTTACCCCGGAAAATGGGGTATGCTAGGCCCATAACAGAAGCCTCTGGGTTTCACATCTTTTACTTGGCCATGACCAATTACATATGCACCATAGTTTGAGGGAGGCAGGGGACAGAAGCAAAATGCTGGTGAGGAGGAAAGGGTGAAAGAAGGAAACAAAAGTACGAGCAAAGGGGAAAATAGGATGGAGGGAAATAGACAGTTAGTAATTATAACCGTGAATGTGAATGGGGTGAACTCTCCCATAAAACAGAAACAGAGCGGATTAAAAACCAGAATCCTACAATATGTTCTTTACAAGAAACATTCAAAGTAGAGAAAGGTTGGAGCAGAATATATTATGCTTCAGCTGAAGTAAAAAAGTCAGGGGTAGCAATCTTATCTCAGACAAAGCAGAAGCAAAAATAGATCTAATTAAGAGAGATAAGAAAGGAAGAGAAGAGCAGCTTCAAGGAATAAAGAGCTGATGGTGCTGTTAGGGCCTTGACTCTGGTCAGATGGCACTTGGAGGTAAGTTCCTCACACCTAGTGGAAAACAGTCATGGGTAAACTGGTGAGCCTCCAGAGAGGAGCAGCAGAGGCTCCTCATGCCCTGTCTTATGCATCTACTGATCCCTTCAGGGTTAGCAAGCCCACTAATGACCTTGGATTTATTATCTCTTTATGATTTCTCTTTAAACATCTACATATACACACAAACCCATAGACATTTCTCCCCTGAGGAGGATATGGGAGGAGTGTATCCTCTCTGAGTGTTGAGACTGTGTCTTTCTTTGGTATGGACACACAATGGGGCCCTTGAATAAATGAGTCTTTGAGCTCATCTACCACATCCAACCCATAACCAAATGGGAAGTGCCTTCAGCATCCTCACACATGGCCACCAGCCTTGGTTTTCCTCCTGGGAGGGAGCCATCACTTCCCCAGGCAGCTGATTCCTTTTTTTGGCAGTTCCAATTCTTAGAAATTTTTTCTTTCCATCCAACCCAAGGCTTGAGCAGCTTCCGCCCATGGCTATTGGCTCAGCTTTCTTGAACCAAGAGATTCCAAATAGTCCAAAGAGTGGTTGCTGAGTCATTGTAGTCATGTCCACCTCTTTCTGACCCCATTTGGGGTTTTCTTGGCAGAAATACTGGCATGATTTGCCATTTCCTTCTCTAGCTCATTTTACAGAGGAGGAAACTGAGGCAAACTGGGTGAAGTGACTTGGCCAGGGTCCCACAGCTAGGAAGTTTCTGAGGTTGGATTTGAACTCAGGAAGATGAGTCCTCCTGACTCCAGGTCCAACACTCTATACATTGTGCCACCTAGCTGCCTTTTAATACCTATGACCCTTCAAATGCTTAAAGACAATGATCTTTTCTATTTCAGTTTTCTCTTCTCAAGGTTAAAACACCCTTCTTTCCTCCAATGAATCCCTATCTGGTATGATCTCAAGGTCCTTTTCCAATATGGTTGATCTCTTTGAGATGCTCTGTAGCTGTCAACCTCTTTCCTAAAATGAGGCCCTTAGAACTGAATTGAGCATCCCCTTAGAAGAAAGCAATGAAGATCAGGTGTGGCACATTCTGGGCATATCTGAATAAGAAGTTCATTGGATGGGACAACGTGATAGGATGGTGATGTGCATGGCAAAGGATGTCCCCAGAGCAATGACATCATGGATGC
The DNA here is from genome assembly GCF_019393635.1 of Dromiciops gliroides. Taxonomy (NCBI): domain Eukaryota; kingdom Metazoa; phylum Chordata; class Mammalia; order Microbiotheria; family Microbiotheriidae; genus Dromiciops; species Dromiciops gliroides. The sequence continues at coordinate 301,887 of NC_057864.1, read as the reverse complement.
CTCAAAGTATCAAATATATTTTATTGAATTCTATTGAGCAGAACTTTTTGAAAGGATCCTAACTCATTAAATAAGAGCCATAATACTTTGTTGTAAGAGGCAACATTTCACAAGGAGAAGTCATTTGGAGTCCCATTATAGTTTTCGTGAGAGAATCAACAACTGAGAAAACTGGGTATCATGGACCACATTTTGCCTGGATGCATGAAAAGCTGTTTGGCCTCTTTCAATATGGGATTAGACTATAAGCTTCTTGAGGTCAGGGGCTAGTTTCATTTTTTCTTTGTATCCTTTGTGTAGTAACTGACACATACTAAGCGCTTAATGAATTATTGCTGATTGATTCTGCCCTGGATAATGATGGCTCCTGGGCAGCAGCAGAGGGCAATGTGTGAGCCTGGAGGAAGTCACTAGAGAAGCACTCTCAGGAGAATCTTTCGCCAGGAATCAACACAGTGTAAACAGAGGCAAACCATCTCTCTCTCTCTCTCTCTCTCTCTCTCTCTCTCTCTCTCTCTCTCTCTCTGTCTCTGTCTCTGTCTGTCTATCTGTCTCTGTCTGTCTCTGTCTCTCTCTCAACACTCTCTTAATGTAATTTGGATTTGTCTTTTCCCAAAGGGCTAGATTGGAGAATGCAAAGGCTAGTTTTCAAGATTTAAATCCCCTTCTTCCTAAAAGGGAAGGAAAGCAGAGAAAGACAATGCCTGTAAATTTTTTTAAAAAAGGTTTTATTAATGTAACGATTGGAATAACGCCACCTGCTGGATACTTACTGTAGAGGAGTTCTGCCCATGAAGGGAAGGTCTTTGAGGGCAAGACCAGGAGTCAGGAAGTGACGCGGGCTAGTGGGAGGAGGAAGGAAGAGACTGGCGCTCAGTCTCACTCTCTTTCCTTTGGACTCTGGTGGAGAGCGGAGCTAGAAATGTGCTCTCCCTTTAATAGCTAGGAATTTAGGCCTTTCTCTCTCTCTTTACCAAATTCTTATTCTCCTTAATAAATGCTTAAAAGTCTAACTCTTGCTAAAGCTTATAATTTATTGGCGACCACTCATTAGATATTTTAGACAGTTTAGCTAGAATTTTAGCCCTTAACAGATGGCTGACCACGAAGAGGAAAGCTAAACCTCAGTCTTCTGATCTTCTGGTTGGGTAAGAAATTTCCCCTCCCTTTCCCTTTAACTGCTAAGTACTGGTGTACTGGCTGTGTTTTCCTTTAAATTTTTTCGAATGGACCTTTTAAACTCCCTAATTACCCTATTTTTGATTTTAGTCTGTTTAACCAGACAAATGGGAGATAAGATCATGTTAATGCTTTGTTTTTGTGGATTTTCTATTTTTCTTTTTATTTTTGTTAAAAGAGCCAGTAACTTACTCACACAAGGAAATATCTCTCCCTCTCCCAACCATGCTTTTTCAGAGAAACCTGAAGAGATTCCTGCAGCTTTTCCCAGTTCTAACACTAATTGTTGCTTTAATTTTGCATGCCTGGAGGCAATGACCCACCCTCTAGAAGCTTTTAATCCCCTAGCACCTGGAGGCAAAGTGGGGGAAGAGGAATCCAGGCCTGAGTTCAAAATCAAGTCGGATTCAAATTGCACTGGTCCCTCCCCTCCTCTCCAGACCCCACCCTCTACTCCTCCCATGGCCAAGCCCATTGCTTCCCCTGCCTGGGAAGTCCAGAGATCTGGTGCGCATGCTCAACTTTTTCTACCTGCATTTGCAGCTTCAGGCTCAGCCCTTCCCCGGCCTGGCTGTGCTTTTGAGACAATCTTAGAAAACTCTTTAAATTCCAGATATGCTTGTTTTGTTCATAATTTTGCTAACCTGCTTTTGTCTTTAATTAGTAATCTTATAAAGCATTTGTATGGTGAAAAGACTGACAGACAAT